>NC_050444.1:133584059-133671559 GCF_903995425.1 Onychomys torridus
CATAATGTTAAGATAGCAGTACTAAATCTTAAAATCAAAAGGGGCTGGGGCTGGAAATATGGCTCCATGGTTAAGAGCGTTGGCTGCTCTTGCAAAGGGCTTTGGTTCAATTCCCAGAACCCACTTGATGGCTCACAACATCCACTTCTGACTTCAGTAGGCACTGCACACATGGGGTACACACACACATGCAGACAAAACCTCACACACATGTAAATAAACACATCTTTTTTTAAAGATGCCAACACTATAGAAAGTAATATGCAGATTCTATATAATTTTATCCAAAAGCCAGTAGTTTTACAGAAATAGAAAAATCGACCTCAAGTACAGATGAATTCAAGAGGCTCTAAATAGGCACAACACCAAAAGTCAAAATCCAGGGTGCCACACTTCATGATTTCGAAACATATACAGAGCTACAATTATCCAAACAGTGCCAAGTTGCTATGAAGACAGACCTATGGACCGTAGAACAGACCAGATCTAGCAAAAATAAATCCCTGTGCATGTGATTCAGTGATTGCATGAATTTCAGCACTGGTGATGACAGAGCTGGACATGTGTATGCAAAAGAACGGAATTAAAGTTCGTACCACAAGAGCTAACTTACCATGGTCAGACACCCAAACATAGATCTGAAACTGTGCAACTCTTAGGGGAGACATGGCGGGTTGGGGAGCATTGTGGCACCAGGCTTTGGGTATGGCACTGACATCACAGTCAACAAAGGAAGAAATAGACACATCAGACCACCCCAAATTTTACAACAGCTGAGGATCAGATGGCACAAATGGCAGAGAGAAAGGCAGCCACAGAACTGGAAAACATCATGTACCACTGGCCTGACAAAGGGTTCTACGCAGAAACATAAAGATCCCCTCTCATTCAATAAGTCTTTAAAAATTCAATTTCAAAATAATCAGTAAGCCAGTGTGATGGCCCACCTGGCCACTAAACCTGCCACTAAAGCTTATCTGAGTTCGATCCCCGGGACCCACACAGTGGAAAAAGGGAACTAACTCCTTCAGGTTCTCCTCTGACCTCCATACATACATGACTGCCTATAAGTCCAGCTCCAGGAAACCCAACACCTTCTTCTGGTACAGGGAAGACAATGCTGCAGAGAACAGAAGGGTATACACAAGCTCTCATGGAGAGAGCCTAGATTCATGCCTACCGATCCACATTCACTATCCCAACCTTGGACCATCAACCTCAATCAAAACAATCTTCTTTTTTTTCTTTTTCTTTTTTCTTTTTTGTTTTTTCAAGATCAGCCTTCTCTGTGTAGTTTTGGTGCCTGTCCTGGAGTTCACTCTGTAGACCAGGCTGGCCTCGAACTCACAGAGATCTGCCTAGCTCTGCCTCCCGAGTGCTGGGATTAAAGGCATGCACCACCACACCTGGCTTCAAAACAATCTTGTACAGAGATGGAGAGAAAAGTTAGGAGCACTGGCTGCTCTTCCAGAGGACCTGGGTTCAGTTTCCAGCACCCACATGGTGGCTCACAACTGTCTGTAACTCCAGTTCCAGGGGACCTGATGCTCTCTTCTGACCTCTGCAGGCATCAGGCAGTCAGATGGTGCACATGCATACATGCAGACAAAACACTCATATACATAAAATAAGTAAATATTTTTAAATGAAACAACTATCAATGCAGCACTTCGTAAAATGTTAATCATAAATCAGCGCTCCGTGAACCAGTCTCTGTGACAATCGAGTGGTTTATTTGAAAACTTTCCTTTGAGGAAGCCATCTTTGTATTTAGCACACAGAACATAGGTTTTATTTGACACAGAGGGTTGTTTATAGGGCTTTGTTTCCAAATTAAATGGGATGTTTATGGCACTGAACAACCAGATCTATTGTGTGGCTCAGCACAAGGCATTCTGATGACATCTGCTGGCAAGCTATCTCCACAGCACAAGCAAAATATGAAAGGCTCTTCAGAATGCAAGCCATAAACTCAGCATGCTGCATAGACACGTAGACACAGACATTGACTAGACTCTCAAGAAATCTCACTATAGTGAAAGACAGAAACTTGAGATGCAAAATACCAAAGGGTTTCACAAAGTGAGCCAAGATGTAGCTCAGTTGGTAGAGCACCTGTCCAGCATTGACAAAGCCCCAGGTTTGATGCCTAGCTTCTAGGTTAGATGCAGAAACCAGACTGGTAATCTGTAACCCCAGCATAGAGACAGAAAGACCGGAAGTTCAAGGTCATATGTGGCAAGTTCAAGGCCAGACTGCGATAAATTAAATCCCTCATGTCTCTCCTAACAACAATCATAAACCTAGGAGTTAATGAAGAAAGTATTCTTCTACAAGGTTACCTGACAGCAAAACCATCACAAAAGATGCCCAGAACCACCAGCTTCCACAGACATCACCACAACTTCACACATAAAAAATTATTCAAGGATGTATGCCTGGTGACTTATCATATGCTCAGTCTCAGACTGCTATCACTGTGGTCAAGGATGACTGTTTTATTTTTAAACATCTCCCCTCATCTCAACCTGTCTGAATATGCTCATTATGCTGCTGTTCCCAAATAAATACCTTTATCATTTATCTAATCCCTCTGATTGGTTCTTCATTTAATATATAGTAGGCCCTGAAGTAGGCCAGCTCTCACCAACTGCAATAGAGGAAATAAGTGAAAATAATGTAGTGTCTGTTTCCTCTTTCATTAATAGACTTCTGTATTTTTTTAATGTATGTAAGTATTCTATTTGCATATATGCCTGCATGCCAGAAGAAGGCATCGGATCCTATTATAGATGGTTGTGAGTCACCATGTGGTTGCTGGGAATTGAACTCAGGTCCTCTGGAAGAGCAGCCAGTGTTCCTAACCACTGAGCCATCTCTCCAGTCCCACTAATAGACTTCTAAAGAATTGTTGTTATTGTTGTTGCTGTTTGAATCAAGCTCTCTCTACACAGCCCTGGCTGTCCTGGAACTCTCTATGTAAACTAGGCTGATCTCAAACTCATAGAGATCCTCCTGTCTCTGCTTCCTGAGTGCTAGGATTAAAGGAATATGCCATCACACCATGTTGATTCCTTTAAAATGTTGATTTATATGTGTATGTGTATGATGGGTATGTCAATGACCACATAGGCCAGTAGATGGCATCAGAGTCCTCTGAAAGAGCAGGAAGTACTCTTGAGCTCTGAGCTGTCTCCCCAAACACTTTGATAGATTTCTTCATTTGGAACTGAAGAAATGGCTGCTTGCAGTACAGACAAGTCTTGAGGTTTTCCTTGGAATGAGGAATGCCAGTCCATAAGATATGAGCAGTTTGGGCTGGAGAGATGGTTCAGCAGTTAAGAGCACTGGCTGCTCTCTTCCAGAGTCCTAAGTTCAATTCCCAGCAACCACGTGGTGGCTTACAAGCATCTGTAATGAGATCTGGTGCACTCTTCTGGCCTGTAGGCATATATTCAGGCAAAATACTGTATACATTTAAAAAAAAAAAAAGTATGAGCAGTTTTCTTCAAGAAAGCTTCAAGGAGAATGCTAACATCTGCTGTGTACTGTCTTCCTCCACCCTTCTTCCACCGTCCTGTCTGGAAATGTGTGATGGGGACAGTACACATGCTCTCACAGCACCCTTCATGCTGAGCGGTGAGCAGAAAGCAGTTGGAATTTCCAGGGCTTCAGGAGGGTGAAGGCACCGTGCCAGCCCTCTAAAGACTCTTTCCAACATCACCTAGGAAGGAAAAATATTAACTCATCTAGCTCTGAGTTGTTTTGGATTTCTGTTACTTTCCCAAAGTTCATCTTAACTGGTACAATCCAAGCAAAACAGCCCTGGGCGACTCCAGGCTCTTACTTGGTGGTCCATCCCTGTAAGACTTAGAACATGAAAACACAGACTGACTCCAAGAAAGATAAGGGACTGAGTGAAGTGGTTTGAATATATTTCCCTCGTAGCCATGCTCTGTCTCCCTGAAGGAGAGAGGAGCAAACACACAAGAGAAGACAAGAGTTTTCTCCTCAACATTACCCCACATGGACACAATGAGGAACAGGGTCTGCCTGGTGCCTGGATGTCCACTTCAGATCCTATTGTCCTTGGAACCCTTAGCTTATCTGCCACCCAGTCTTGCTGGTGATTCCCTCTTAATCTTCTCCATTTAGCCATTTTTTTCCTTTTTTTTTTTAATAATTTTTCCTTTATTTTTATTTTTGTGTATGAGTATTTTGGACTCATGTATAATGATTGGGACACCACATGCATGCAGCGCTCAAGGAGGCTGGAAGGGGGAGTCAGATCCCCTGAAACTGGAGTTAGAGATGGTTGTTGGCCTGCTGTATGGGTCCTCTCCAAGAGCAGCCAGTACTCTTAACCACTGAGCCATCTCTCTCCAGTCCCCAAGCTACTTCTTTGTCTCTCTATTGTCCCTGTTTCATGCTGGGAGGATGAGGGTATAGATTTCAGATTAGTGACCTAGGCTTTAAAACCGGGCAGCTGGATTAGGAAGCCAGTCCCTGAGCCAGAACCCTTGTGGCCTTGAGCAAATTACTTCTTGATTTAAGCTTCCATTTCCTAATCTATAAAATGAAGATAACCTCGACCTCATGTGGTTATTGAGAGTAATAAAGAGGAAAGTCCTCATAAAGTATTTAGATAATGCCTGGCAATGAGTGGTCATGTTGGCTAGGACACTCTCTCTCTCTCTCCCCCTCTCCTCCCTCCCCCTTTCTCCCCCCCCCACACTGGACTGAAATTGTCTTCTTATTGACTTCAGCATATCCACATTTCCTTACTTAAGTCATATTCCATGCTGTAGCCAATGTTATTTTTTTTCTAGACGAGTCTCCTGCTTCAGCCTGTGGTGAGCTGGGGTTACAGCTTGTACCACCATGATTGCCTGAGAAGGATTTTCAGGTAGAGAGTGACAGTCAGAGTCTAGAATGATCACATTAGTAACACCACTAAACAAAAAATACAAATAAATAAATAAGTAAGTACTGCTATGGCATCATGGCTCAGCAGGTAAGGTCGCTTGCTGCCCATCTGACAACCTGAGCTCAGTCTTCAGGAAATGACGAAAGGAGAGAACTGACCCCCACAAGTTGTCCTCTGAAAAAGAAAGAAAGGCCAGGCGGTAGTGACACATGCCTGTAATCAGGAAGTAGAGGCATATGACCTCTGAGTTCAAGGACAGCTGGGTCTACAGCCCAGGACAGCAAGGACTACACAAAGAAACCATGTCTTGGAGAAAAACATGTGCATGGCCACACACACACACACACACACACACACACACACACACACACTAAATAAGTGTATTTTAAAATACCCGTATGGAGCTTACTGCCCTCTAGGGGAAAGCCACACTTCTTAGCATCATATAAATCTTTTACTATCCGACCCTCTGACCTCATTTGACTCCTGTGCCATGTGTGAAAAGATACCCTCCTGAGGATGACGTGGTTGTATAAACACAGCCTCAGAGCCCAAATCTCCAGCATGAAGGAGCTCATCCATTAACATCACTGTCTGGCTAATTGTTGCTATGGATATTAACATTACTACAGACATTTACATCATTAAATACATTTGTTATACATAAGTTATCTGAGCGGCTTGGTGCAACATCTAGGTGTGGGGAGGGAATGGAAGGAGAGGAAAGAGGGAAAACTGCAGTCAGGAGGGAAAATAAATTAAATTTTTTTAAAAGTCACATTTTGTGTGTGTGTGTGTGTGTGTGTGTGTGTGTGTGTGTCTACAAGTGTACAGCATGGCTCTTTTCCGAAGTACGAAGATGATCCACCACAGATCCACACAAGCCTGCACCCTCACATCAGCTCCCACAAGAAGTGTGGCCACACCAACAAGCCCTGGCCCCAACAGGAGGCCAAGTAAAGGAGAGAGTGACCAGATGGGTCAGTGGCCCTGGCACCCCAGTAAAGACCCCCTCACTGACTGAAAAGAGAAAAGAAACAGTGCAGTATCAACACAAAACCAGGACTAGAATACCCAGTGGGATGTGACCAAGTGTCAGAAACAGGCCCACGAGCTCCAGTTGCCTGATATTTTGACAAAGATGCTGAAAACATACACCAGAGAAAAGCGCCTTTCCAACGAATTGTTCTGGAGAACTTGGATGCCCTCAAGTAAAAGGAGATCTGATGTTGTTTTAGGGTTTCTTGTGCTGAGAAGAGACACCATATCCACAGCAGCTCTTAAAAAGGAAAAATATTTCATTGAGGTGGCTTACATTTTCAGAGGTTTAAGCCATTATCATTATGGTGGGACATGACAGTATGCAGACAGGCATGGTGCTGGAGAAGTAGCTGAGAGTCCTACATTTTGGTATGCAGGCAACAGGAAATGGTCTCAGACACTGGGTATGGCTTAAGCATAGAAAATCTCAAAGCCCGCCTCCACAGTGACACACTTCTCCCACAAGACCACACCTACCTACTCCATCCAGCAAAGCAACATAACACCTCCTAACAGTGCCACTCCCTTTGGGGGCCATTTTCTTTCAAACCACCACAGATCACTCTGCATAAAAATCCATTTAAATGGCTTGAAGAACTTCACATAAGGCATGAAACATCAGGAAAGCACATCAGGATACAACACAGACAAGAGCTTTCTGGAAAGTGTGCCAAGAGCTGCAGAACTGACCCCAGGAACTGAGGAACAGAATCGAACAGAATTACAAAACTTCTGTACACAGCTGCACAATCGTCAGTAAAGACACAGCCCCAATGGGGGACAGCTCTGCCACGCATCCAACAGAGATCAATGCCTACAATGTATAAGAATCTCAAAACGGGATGCAGATATGACTCAGTTAGCCTGAGTTCATCGCTAACACCTCGTAAACCAGGTGATGCATGCCTGCTAGTCAAGCATTCTGGAAGTGGAGACAGGAAGATGAACAGTTCAAAGTCATACTCAGCTATGTAGGAGTTATGGGCCAACTTGGGATCCATAAGACTCTGTCTAAAAAAAAAAACTTACAATTATAAATAAGTGAGCAAACAAAAATGAACAGAGAGTTCTCAGAAGATGAAGGAAGCAAGAATGATTTGGAAAGGGATCAACATTCTTAGCCATCAAGGAAATATAAATCAAAGTCACATTAAGATTCCGGCTCCAGTCAGAATGGTCTCCGTGCTGGCTGGTGTCATGTCAGCTTAACACAAGCTAGAGTTCCTTGGGAAAAAGAAACCTCAATTATGAAAATACTCCCACTAGATTGGCCTGTAGAGAAGCCTGTGGTGCATTTTCTTGATTGATAATTGATGTGAGAGGGTCCAGCCCATTGTGGGCAGTGCCACCCTAGGCTGGTGGTCATGGCTGCTATAAGTAAGCAAGCTGAGAGAGCCAGGAGGAACAAGCCAGTACGCAGCACTCTTTCAGGCTCCGTCCCAGACTCGGTCCCAGGCTGGGTCCCAGGCTCAGTCCCAGGCACTTTCACCCACTGAGTAATCTCATCAATGGCCTGACAATTTTAATTCTAACCAAGTGTCTGCGTCAGTCAGCTTTGAGTCTTCCCATTACTGTGACAAATTCCTGAGAGAAGCAACTTACAAGTAGGAAAGGGAAGGGTTGGGGAGTGTATAAAACTCCATCGGTGGACATTTGAAAGGACCAAACAGATGCAAACTACACCATGTTCACAGACTAGAAGGCTCAACATTATAAAAAATGACGATTGCCCAAATTAATCTATAAATTCGGTACAAATCCATTACAATTCCAGCTGTCTCGTTTGCTTTCTAACTTTCAGTCTCACTCAAGGAGTTTGTGGCAGGTGGGAGGGGAATTCCTGGAAAAAAGCTGTGACCACAAGGCTAAGTGACTAATTGACAGAGAACTCCAATGACATGGAGAGAATGTTCCAAGTCCAGAGCCAAATTGTCTTGGGGCATCTTTGCCCTCTTAATAGCCATTTATCAAACTTCTCTGTGTGACCTAACATCTTTGTGACCATTAGAGAAATGTTTTAGTTGTACAGACCCCTAGGTCGCCAGCTTCCACTAACCAAAAGGCTAAGAGCGCCATCTGATAGCATGAGGCTTATAGCTGGACACCGATTTGCCTGTCACCTGCCTGATGCTCCCTCCCATCAATGTAACTGAGAAGTGTCTTGATCTACAACTCTCTTTGTTCTGTTCTGTAGAACTTCATGAACCCGTTAAGCAAGTTGGAGCACGGTATTTGTGGAAACCTAAATCTATTTGTGGAAACCTAAATCTATGCTCTCAGGCCATGGTCTCTCATAGTGTTCCATATCTTTTATTTCTTTGCAGAGGGTGGGGGTGGGGGAGCTGTTTCCTTCGACAGAGCAAAGCCATTGACATTGCTAAGATACCCATGACCTGTAGAAAACACCTAGTAAGGGCTGGAGAGATAACTCAGTGCTCAGTTAAGAGCACTGGCTGCTCTTCCAGAGGACTTCGGTTCGATTCCCAGCATCCACACGAAGGCTCACAACCACCTGCATCCCCAGCTTCAGTGGATCCGATGCCGTCTTCTGGCCTCTGCAGGCATACATGTGGTGCACGACATGTATGCAAGCAAAATACCCAGATGCATACAAAATAAAGTCAAATAAAAGCTTTTTTTTAAGTTAAGAAAATTTTGTTTTAGAAAAGCAAAAGAAAGAAAGGAAGGAAGGAAGGAAGAGAGAGAGAGAGAGAGAGAGAGAGAGAGAGAGAGAGAGAGAGAGAGAGAGAAAGAAAGAAAGAAAGAAAGAAAGAAAGAAAGAAAGAAAGAAAGAAAGAAAGAAAGAAGGAAAATTTGGAGGTGGGATTAATCAACATTGTAATAAATTAGGGGATATCTGGGAATTTGCTCAGACCTTTTCCTAAATGTAATTAGGATTTCATAATAGTGCCACAAGATTAGGCAACAGGCCAGCAGTTTTGGTAGAAACCAGTCTCACACCCACAACTACACAGGAGCTGCCCTGAGAAGGGAGCCAGTGCGGGAAAGACTAGTCACTCAAAAGGAAAATCTTTTATGTTGCATTTCCTCTTTACGCATTTCACATCCTCAGTTCAGAGAAGAAAGCAGAACTCAACCAAACGAGGTGGTGGTGCATGGTGGCACACAGCCTTCAATCCCAGCACGTGGGAGGTGGAGACAGGAGGGTCAGCCATTATATGAGACCCTGTCTCAAAAAGAAAAACAGCACAGCAGCTCTGAACTTGGGGTGGGAAATGGTCCTCCCCGACAAGTCAACGTCTATCCAGCTAAGCAGTTCCTTCCAGGAGGATGTGGGCAAAAACTTACAAGATGTCCCAATCCCCGTCCTAAAACGTCACTGTAAAAATCAACAAAGCCTCTTGTTGCTGCTCTGAACAGAAATAGTTTACAGAGGGGGCCTGGTGTGTCCCAGGAGGCAACCCAGAGCTTTTCAAAGGCAACTCTGACTTGCAGGAAATGAACCAAAACCTGTGGGATCCCAGCAGGGTGATTCACTCAGTCAAAGCAGGAATCTGTGCTCTTCTGAAAAAACACCAATGTGATGTCAGTCAGGAAACCCACACGGTGTGGAACTAACACAATTGGCTTCAAGGATGCCGAGGTCCTATAGAGACTTGATTTCCAGGGCTGGTGTACAGATAAAAGTGTTCACCGTGCAAGCCTGGAGATATGGTTCAATTCCAAACACACACAATGGAAGGGGAGAGCGGATCCCCACGTTGTCCTCTGGGGTGTGCACACATGATCAATTATTAAATATATTTTTAAAAATTAGCTTTTCCAACTATAGTAGGGTCACTAAAAGTACACTACCACCAAGTGTGCCTCGGCATCCCCAGAGCTTCCTGTGTTCTTTCTGAGATCTGCTGTGGGTGTCCTGTGGGTTTCCAGCCTAGCCAGCATGTACTCTCCCCTTCTCCCTCTGGAAACTTCTTTGCAGGAGACTTTTGGTTTGGTTTGGTTCGGTTCGGTTCGGTTTGGTTTGGTTTGGTTTTCAAGACAGGGTTTTTCTGTGTAGTCCTGAAACTCACTATGTAGAACAGGCTGACCTTGAACACCTGCTACTGCCTCCCAAGTGCTGGGATTAAAGGGGTGTGCCATCATGCCCCGCCGTCTCATTTAAATCAAGTACTGTGGGTATATCCTGAGCTACTGAAAGCACAGAAGAGCACACCCTTTGAACTGTATTTGTGGAGAGTTTGTATTTTTTCCAGGAGTCAAAAATTCTTGAACTGATGTGGACCAAACATCAGACCACTGCTTGGACAAACATTCTAGGTATGAGGAACAGAATGTGTAAAGGCACAGAGTACAGAAAGAACACTATGTCTTTGCAGAAGAAATCAGTATGATCAGAACAAAGGTCTGAAGGTGGAAAGCAAACGCAGAGGCAAGTCTATGAATTCTTAGGTTTCCTGCTCTGTCTGGTTGAGAACACACCCTCCCTCCAGCCCTTCCCTTGAGGTAGTTCTGGCTCTGATCCTGGCTCATTCCTCCACACCCATCCATACTCAGATGTAAAGCACATTCCGCAGTTTCCCCGGGGCAGAGCTCTTGTCTCTGGCACCCTTCTCCTCTGGCACCAGTCTTCCGCTCTGTCTCAGGGACATCTCCATCCATGGGTCCACAGGTGTCCCTTTCCTTTGGGCGAAGCCTTGAAAATCTCCTGCAGTCACTAACTAAGCATTGACAATGGAAAATTCCTGTCTCCCCTCTCCGGGAAATCTCTCTTAAATTTGTTTAACAGCTGTAAACTATTGTTTCACGTGTGCTTTTGGTTTGGGTTTTGCTTTGTTTTGTTTTTATTATTATTTTTTATTCATTTCACATACCAATCTCAGTTCTCTCCTCTCCCAGTGTTGCCCACCTGCCTAAGCTGTTTTGGATGGGAAGATAGAGCCTCTGTGCAGCACCCTAACACCCTTGTTTCCACAGCTGTTCAAACTTCTAGTGTTATTTTAAACCCTTTGCTCCCAGAATGCACATTGTGGCTTCTAACCAGATTCAAGACAAAGTCTTCTATATTGGATGTGTTCTGGAATTCTTAGCCGATCTCTTGTGCTGTAAAGTGACGATAACCTTGTTCATATCAGAAAAAGAGGACAGTGTTAGTCCACCACATGCAATGTCAGTATCTGCAAATATTACAGCCAAAGACCTCTGGCAATCAAGACTTGGCACACCAAGTGGCTACAGTCACCGAACATCATGTTAGAAATGAAGAATGTGAGGGCTGTGGGATGTGCAGGGTTTCCTCTGGGTGTGCTGAAGAACTTAGCAAAGCTGATGACGAAGTCAGAACTTCAATCCCCCACTGAGTACATAGAATGCAAGAAAACACCATGGTATCTTAAAGGAATGCTTACGTAACCCAGGCTGATGTCAAACTTGAAATCCTTCTGCTTCAACTTCAAGGGCTGGGATCTCAGATGTACACCACTGTGCTTAGGAAGGATTTTATTTCTTATAATGCAAAGTCTGTATTTCTAAAAACCCCAAACCAGAATCTGCTCTTGTGGCTGACCAAATTATATACAAATTAAATTCATCTCTTTTTCAGCACGATTGAGATCATATTGCTGGTAAAGAAACAATGGATTATGAGACTATAATGGGAACATTGGATAAATTTCAGCCCCTTTTAATCCCCAAATTATACCAGTCAGTGTTCCTTCACCAACAAAAACAGCCCTTCAAGCCATCCAAAAATGTCAGCTAAGGTAGGTGTGGTGGCACAGGCCTTTAATGCTCACACTGGGGAGGCAGAATCAAATCTCAGACAGACAGGTCTATAGAGTGAGTTCTAAGATAGCCAGACCCACATAGAGAGACACTGTCTCCAAAAAAAAAATAATAATAATAATAATAAAAGAAAGAAAGAAAAGGAAAGGAAACAAGAAAGGAAAGGAAAGGAAACAGAAAAGCCACCTTCTCTCTTCACATTGATTGCATAATTGCCTTGTCTGAGGTAGCCACTTTGGGGGGCCATTCTGATTGTTCTTCAGACCCACATTCAGGTCCCAACACTTCCAGACACAGCAATGCTCAGGTCCTAATAGATCCAGGGAGAAGGACCATGGAGTGTGACTAGAAAACAAATACCGGAAGAGACTAACTTCAGGCTTTCCCCGTTTGTATCAGAAAAACCCTGGGGTTCTAAGGATGTTACAGAAAGGAGAAAGAAATTTGTTTACATGTATTATTTATTTGTTTGTCTCAGGGTCTCTATATGTGCACACACACACACACACACACACACACACACACACATATAGTGACGTCAGTGCACATATAGAGAACTCAGAAAACAATTTGCAAGAGTGTGTTCTCTCCCTCCACAATGTGGGTTCCAGGTTCAGGTTGTCGGGCTTGGTCCCCTTACCTACTGAGCCATCTCACCCATCCAAAAACATAATTTTTGATTGTGCTAAATTTGTGAATTTATATATGTGAACTTGATATAAGTATGTTCATATGTAAAACTTACTGAAATGGTTGGCTGAAACCTTAACAAAGGGGCCTACATTTAGATAAGAAGAAATAGTGGCAGAGGCAGGCAGATCTTTGTGAGTTCGAGGCCAGCCTGGTCTACAGAGTGAGATCCAGGAAAGGCGCAAAGCTACACAGAGAAACCCTGTCTCAAAAAAACAAAAAAACAAAAAAGATAAGAAGAAATGTCCAAACTTCCTTGGTACTCTGAAGAGCAAGATCTTCAAAGGCTCTGAGAACTGGGAACCCTACTCAGCCAGAAACTCCAGCCGCAGAAAGTGTTTGCTTGGCAGGGTGAACAGTACCCCTCCACTCTCTCCACTGCACTGCGCTCATTCTCCATCTCTCTGTCCAAACCCACCCTTCACCCGTGCATTGAGTCGATGCTGAACTAGCAAATAGTGCCTGACACCCTGGTGAGACATTTCTGTGCCAGGAAGTATTGGGGGAGGCGGGGGAGCATTCCACAGAAATTAAGTCACCTTCCATTCTGTGAAAGTTCTTGCTTCTGGTTGGATCTAGTACTTCAAAGCGTCCCCTCCACAGTGAAGGAAGAAGTGTACAGCCTTTGCAGTGGGGAGCACTGGGTATCTACCCATGGAGCACAATGCTACGGCTTAGTCAGTAACCCCTGAGGGTGCCACGGGGTGGCAGCATGGTGCCTTGGAAAGTTCCCTGGTTTCAAAAAAGAGCAAAGTGACCTTGATTTTCATTTACTGCGTGGTAAGCAAAAACAAGCAGCTTCCTCATAAGATTACAGCAATTATAAAATGAAGCAACCGACAAGAAAGTTCTTCGAGACGCACATCTCTGGGTGTCAGTCCAGAGTAAGAATTGCCCAAACAGATCATAAAAAAAAAAAAAAAAAAGCAGTGAGGCCAGTGAGATGGCTCAGTGGGTAAAGGTGGTTATGGGACAAGCTTGATAACTAGAGTTAGTTCTCCCAGACCCATATGACTCCAGCCCAGTTATCCTCTGACCTCCACATGCACAAACACGCACATGCGTACGCACGAGCGCATACACACACACACACACACACACACACACACACACACACACACACACTATAGCAATAAAGTAATAATTTTTTTTAAAAGAAAGAGCAGTGTAGTAGAATTTTAAAATAACAATAATGCAACCACACCCATCTAACACTTGAGCTAGAACGCTGGCAAGTGGCCATTAGTCCTGAAGTAGAACACTCAGTTCGAGAGCGAATGGAGCTGGAATTTACCAGCTGCCTGCCCAGAACTGTTAGATGAGATATGCACCCCTACTCTCCAGCGGCTGAAAGGCTGAACTTGGCTTGTTCTAGGCTCAGCCAATCCCTCTCTATAGTCAACACAGATTGCTGCTCTTCCCTTCCAGAATGTACCAACACTGACCAGCAGAGAGCAGCAACTCCCCACTCATGGTCCAGTGCGCTGCTCCATGACTTCAGTTTCAGAAACCTGGGCTTCAATCCCAACTGACCAATTTGGATCTTGGATTAGGGATCTCATCTCTCCAAATTGTGGTTTCCCTAATCTGGAATCATGGAACAATAAAATGGAACTAATCCCTATAAGGTCAGTGAAATGATATGGGTAAACAGCAAAACATTTTCCAAACATCAGTTGTTGTTAAACATCAAAATAATGGATCTGATTTGATTCAATTCTTACCAGCCAAAAGACAAAAAATATAGTTCCCATTTTTCAGATGAAGAAACTGAGGCTCAAGACCTGAAGATTCACAAGGCAAACAGCAGCTTCGCACTGAGTTTCTACAGACTCCATATTTTACAGTAATGGATGTTTGCCTTGAGAAGTTCATCCATAACCCTTCTGAGAGAAAGCCTGTGATCTCAAGGCCACACAAGTAAGTCAGTGGCCCAGCTTAGGACCTAAAGAGTCATCAGACTGAGTTCCCAGTCCAGTGCTCATAGGTGCTTCTTGGGTGGTATCTCTCACCTTGAGATACCTCTAACTATATTGGGAGCTAAAAGAGGGAAGTTCCTCAAGGAAAGATCATTGCTATGAGAAAGCATTTGCTACATTAAACAGGACTCAGGAAACAGCAGGAACGGTGTGTGTTCACACACACACACACACACACACACACACACACACACACACACACACGGGCAGAAGTTCAGGCCATGTTTGGTGGCACATGCCAGAAATCCCAGCACTCAAGAGGCAGGAGGATTGTGTGCCTGAGGCTATACAGGGAAAGTGTGTCCCCAAAATACTATGTTACAGGCTAGAGAGATGGTTAAGGGTATTTGCTGCTCTGTCAGGAGAATCAGAGCTCAGATTCCAGCACCCATGTTGGGTGGCTCACGACCATCAACCACCTGGACCCTGATGCTCTCTTCTTTCTCCAGTGAACGTGTTTCACTGCTATGACCACAGCAAATAATTCACATGTGTATTACATTGCTTTCAATTTTCCACTTAAAAGATTATGACATTAAGGATCAAGACTCTGGCTCTGTCCATTTCACTAACTGCGACTTTGTGCGAGCCCTTTAGCTGCACTGAGCCTCAGCTCCTCTGCCTGAGCTGTAGAGAGCATAAACTCTATCTACCCCACTTCACCTGGAGGCTCACATTCTCTAGGCCTCCAGTCATCCCCCAGGTTTCAGCCAAGCTTCTGGGCAGAGGTGAGTCCTTCCTCTGATTCACTTCTCGCTGCCCTAATAAATTCCTCAGCTGGACACAGCCTGGCTTTGGCCCTCCCCTACAAACAGGATTCCACAGAAGTCTCCACGTTGTCTCTGCAGCTCTCAAAGCTCTCCAGACTGGGACTCTCTGTGGAACCCTGACTGGCTTGGAGCATCCTATGTAGACCAGGCTGGCCTCCAGCTCACAGAGATCCACTTGTCTCTGCCTGCCTAGCCCTGGGACTAAGGGCATGCACCACACCCAGCAGTCCTTGAAACAAACTGATGAAGTCACCTGGGTTTCCTCAGCCCCTCTGGCTGCTGTTTTAATCTTGTGGAAGGTACCTGGAGCCCATTCCTGTCTCTCTAGTTTCTTTAGACGATGTCAACCAAAGCTGCACTGCCCAGCACCAGAGAGGCTCTCATTCCCACATCAGCTCCAGCTGCCTCTTGGAGCCCTGGGCCTGGTAGCAAATACAGAGGAAGAGGCCCACCCTCTGCCAAGCACACCAGGCTTCGGAGGTGTGGCCACCCACAGCCCAAACCCAGGGCCACTCCATGGGAGTTTTCTCCCACCTTCCTGTAGCTCCCAAACTCTCTGAGGACTCCCCCAGACTTTATTCATTCAGAGATATCATTATGGACCTCCAGACACTCAACTCCAGGGACCAGCTCCCTACTGGTCCCCTGACTTGACTTCTCTATTCTGGACTGGCTGAAAATGCAGGCTAGTGGTGGTGGTTGGTTTGTTTGGGGGTTGGGGTTTTATTTGTTTTAAAGTTTTGTTTTGGTGTTTGTCTGTTGTTATTTTTGTTATTTTGAGACAGGGTTTCTCTTTGTAGCTCTAGCTGTCCTGTAAACATTCTGTAGACCATGCTGGCCTGGAACTCAGAGAGATCTACCTGCCTCTGCCTCTCAAGTGCTGGGATTAAAGGCGTGTGCCAGCACCGCCCAGCAAGATTTTTTTTATTATTATTTTATGTACATGTGTATTCTGCATGCATGTATTTAAGTGCACTGTGTGTATACAGAACCCGAGGAGGACAGGAGGAAATGCCAGATGGACCCTGGAACTGGAGTTACAGCAGATTGTGAGCCCCCATGTGAGTGCTGGGAGCCAAATCTGGGCCCTCTGTAAGAGCAGCCACTACTCTTAACCACCTAGCCATCTCCAAACCCTTGCTTTGTTTTTGAGACAAGGTCTCAATTTTGAAACAAGTTCTCATGTAGCTCAGGCTGGCCTCAAACTTAGTCTACAACCAAGGATGTTCTGTCTTCTGGCCATACCCCTCACCTGCCCACATAAGCCCACCCCATCTGGAGTACTTGTCAGGTCAACCCAACCTCCATCCATCAAGAGGTTCCCATCCTTCAAGCCAGACAAAATGTCTTTTCTTGAGTGTGCTAAAAGAGCCATGATGAGGGACAGGCTTGGGGAGACAGTGGGTCTGAGAGCATGGGAAAGGTAGGACCAGATTATCATATGGAACCTTCTTGATATGAGAGTCTAAGAAGCCTTGCTTTCAGGAGGCCCTTGAAACAAAGGTAGAGTTGGCCTTTAAAGTCCCGCAACATTCACAGAATGAAGAGAATGTCAGGCCTGGGAAGGACTTCAGAGAAAACAAATCCCACTCCCTTCGCTTTCCCCCCAGGGACGCCTACGCCCAGGGAGGGGCAGAGGCCTGGCAAACCATCTGGCTAGTGTGGGAGGAAAGGCTGTGCTCTCTTGCCTGCTGGAGGACCCATCTCAGCAGGTCTCCAGCCTGCAGAGAAAAGAAGAGGAGGAGCCTGGAAGAGCAAGAGCTGCCCAGCCTGGCTCTGGGCCTGGCCTGCCAGGCTCCAGGAGGCCTCAGTAGTTTTCCATAGCCCATAGGCCAGCACTGGGCCGGGTGCTCCCCTCTCCCCTTGCCCTCCACATTCCTCTGCAGATTCAGGCAGCACACACAGTGGCATTCAGGGCCCTGCTGGGGCTGCAGAAAAAGCAGGGATAGGGGCAGAAACCAGACACATGCAAGACTTCCAGATAAGGGTTTGGCCAGAAACACACGGGTAGGGAGAGATCACAAAGATGTCAGTAAGGTGAAGGGTCCCAGACCCGCACTGCCACGTCCATCTATTGCTCCAAAGAGATGGCGGGCCCGTTCTCAGAGGCACGCAGGAGAAAGAACGCAGATATGCACGTCCACACCCCCAGACCATGCCTCTGCCATCCCCAACTGTTTCATCTATAACAAACATGAGACAAGGAATGTGGACAGATCCTGAGCCACCCGAGGTCTGGGAGACAAGAGTTAGACAACATCAATCTTACTCAGCACAGAGACATTCATTCCTTAATTCCAGAAAATTCACTGGGATTCCTTATTCTGTTTCTGAGAGCTGGAGTGAATCTTGGCACACCACCCCCACTGTGGCCCTTTCTTTGGGCCCTGACATTCCCGTTTTGTCCCCATCTGTATGGACACCTGTAGGGACATCTGTGACGTCCTCTCTTTGATTCTCTCCTGGTTGCCCCCCTTCAGCCCTGTGGTTGCTACCAGGAAGATGGGCTGAATACATTTATAAGATCCACCACACAGAAGGGTGGGAACAAGACCTTAAATGCATCAAGCTGTGACTCCAGACCAAGCCAGAACCTCCCTGTAACCATTAGGGGAGCAACTGAAGGTGAGCTGGCTGCCCACACTTAGGTCCATGCTTGAGGAGGGCAAGCGAGCGGACTGTCTCTAGTTTGTAAATTGGAAAATGCTACCTTAACACTCAAGGAAATAAACAATTGATCTTGAGGCCTAATTTAGTGCACTGGCTTCAACCAAGCAAGAAGCTAGGCCGAATCAGCTGGTAATGCAGCCTTTTCTAGCCTCAGTTTCTCTGTCTGGGGAAATTTGAAAGCCCTGCCCAGAACAGAGAGCTCTTTGCCCACGGACTGCCCACCTCCACCTCCACATGCCCCCAGCCACACCACTTCTTCCCATGCTACCCAGTCAGCCGGAAGGGATTTGAAGCCCCAGGGGGATCAAATGGGTCTGTATTGAGGCCTCTTTGTCGGGGGGGGGGGGGGGGGGTGCTGTGGTCACATTGCCCATGCCCTCCCCACCTCCACAGAGCCAGGCAGCTTCACTGGATTTCCTGGCCAGGTGCCCAGCACCCTGTGGTCTCTTTGGGGATGCATGTTGTAGGGACAGCAGGGTCTCTGAGGGAGGTTCCTGCCTAGCTATCCCTGCCCACTTCCAACTAGGTGCCTGAGCAAGATTCCCAGCACCACCGTAGAAGGGTGTAGGCTGGGCCTTCGGCCTCCTATCCCCATCCTGGGCATCCTGAGAGAGGAGGGATTGCTCCATAAAAGCATTGGAATTTGAGGAAAGCTCTCCGGATGCACTAATCTAGGAAAGGTGGAAAGAGGCAAGCTGGGGGAGTAGTCAGTTTTCAGTGTGGCTAAGCTCAGAGCTTTCTGGATGAGATTGGTGGCCTTTGGGTCAGGCTATTCTGGGTCTGGGTTAGAAGAAGCTAGTGCAGATGTGTCAGGTCCAGATGTTAGGATCTTATCTCAGTGTTGAGAGTTTGAGAGTTGAGAATCCTCATCCGTATGTGGGTCCTGGCAGAGTGTCTGAATCCAGAAAGACATATGCCATGGAAACCCTACCTGATGTACCTGGTCCAAGGATTGCCATCTTTTCTCAGGGGTGTTTTTCTTTCCACCAGGTTGTTGGGGCACTCTGGAGCTTAAGCGTTGGAACCCAATCAGTGTCTATGACCCAGGGCTGTGAACTCACTGGGTGCTCCAAGCTCTGGGTTTGGATCTGCCATGGTGGATCAGGTTCAGGTGTGAGCACACACTCTGGAATAGTGTGGGATCCCAGGACAGGAATGTAGTAGTAGTAGTATCTAGCTCCAGCCCCTACCATGGACTGGAAGACAGACATCACTGAGAGTCAGTCCCCTGTCCCAGCTCAAGACCCCTCTGGACTAGAAAAAGCAGGGAGCAGGGCAGCTTAGTTTGACATCCTTCAACTCAAAAATTGAAGGCAGACCCCATGCTGAAGCTGGTATCAGTCATGACCTCACTCTGAGTGGAGGCTGTAGTTCCCTTCCAGAGGAGCCAGCTTTGGTGTTCCCCAGGGTCCTCATGCCACTTCTCACTGGAGTGTATGCAAATATTCCCAGGAGCCTGCATGCTCAGACACACCCTACTCACTCCAGCCTACCCACACTTCCTAGAGGGACCGTCCCCACAATGCCTTTGTCTCACCTTTCCCTTGGTCTACTAGTCCCTCAGGCTCCTCCTGTTCTGAGAAATCTGCACACACACACACACACACACACACACACACACACACACACACACACTCAGAGGTGCCTTTTCAGACCAGGATTTGAGCCCGTTCTTGCTCTGATGTCTCAAGCAGCCCCAGGTCCGGTCCGATTTTCCTGGTTCTCTCCGTGGGCTGGGAGCTCGCTGAGATCACAGCCCTATTTACTCCTGGCTCCCATTCTAAGGCCTTATTCTAGATGGCCATGGGATCCCATGCTTGGCTGGGCCACCATCCCATGCTGGCAGGTGACCCTTTAAGAAGAATCTCTTTAGTCTCTAATGCCCCGGATGGTAGGGTAGGCACTAATCGGATTTGGGGGCCTGTCTCCTGCTCACACCAATCCTCCTTTCCAGGCCATTGGACCCATGTGATGGTTAGTCCAAAGTGGCAGGAAGCCCTCAAGGCCACGTGGGCCATGGGGTGGGTAGCTAGGAGGGTGTCTGCCAGATTCCACTTCTCCTGGTAAGTCTTCACATAACCAAAGTCCTACAGAGCAGTTAGTTACTCGACTCCCTAGGCCACTCTGGGAAGTCAAGCGTCCATGCCATGTGCAAGCATGCATGTGCACATACATACAAAACCCTCCCAGGGAGGCTTCTGGGCCAGATTCTCGACCAGGCAGGCATTTTGCAAACAATATATCTGGCTTTCAAATCAGCCCTGTAGGAATTGTTAGCCTCATTTGACAGAAAAGGAAACCGAGGCTACAGAGATGCTAAGTACAGAATTCAGGGTTGTGCTTTGCACAGAAGCACCTGCCACTCACACAGGACACACACACACACATCTTTTCACATCCTTGCCCTCAGATCAGAATCAAAACCTTAGAAGGGAGCAGAAAGGGTGACCTTGTCCCAACCATGCTGTGGTGCAGGAAGAAAGAAAGGAAGCAATGGGTTTCAGTTCTCAGCTTACAGAGACAGAACCAAAATCAGTCTATACCTCCATCGTCACGTAACTATGTGTATGCATAGCACACACCACACAGTTTAACCAGAGACTCTTACACAAAGCCTCTCTAGACGTACATACGCCATGTCCCCACCTAATTATGCCTCACTTGTATCCACTTGCAAGTGTATATGCGTGCACATACAGCATCACACACATGTATTCAGCATATACAGACACAAACACATATGTAGATACATGTGATCACAATGAGACCTATTTATGTAAACTCACTTGCACACAAGTTCTACACTCACACACATGCACAGCACATACCCAGGTTCTCTTACTCATAAGATCAGATGTCTCCACCTCCTACTGCAGAAGGGGAAGGTGACCCTGATCAGATACAATCAAGGACAGACTCTGGCAG
Source organism: Onychomys torridus (assembly GCF_903995425.1). NCBI lineage: Eukaryota > Metazoa > Chordata > Mammalia > Rodentia > Cricetidae > Onychomys > Onychomys torridus. Next base: position 133,604,807 of record NC_050444.1, read on the forward strand.
AAGCACCCTGAGGTAGGCTTTTTTTTTGGGGGGGGGGGGGTGCAGGGTGTGTTCTTTTCTCTTCTCTCCTTTCCTTTTCTATGACGCTCTGACTGTCCTGGAATTTGCTAGGTAGACCAACCCACAGAGATCTACCTGTGCACCACCATGCCTGACCTAGACCCTGAGTTCTTGCAAGAGCACACACTGGCACTGCCATTAGCATGCCTGGAAAAGGTGAGCCAACACCAGCTCCTCACAGGCCCAGGCAACTCACACTACATCATCTTGGCCAAGCCAACAGGTAGTCCCAAAAAGTGCCAAGTCATAAGCCAGGAGTAGCCAGACCAGGCTGGCAGCAGGGCTGGTCTTGTCTTGTTTTCTGTATGCCGTCTACCTGGAGCCCTGCTATGGACTCTCTTTGCTCAGTGGGCCAGACCTTGAGTCATCAGGCGGCTTCCCCACCCTCTGAAGAGAAGGGTCGAAGTGCCCGGACTTGAGGGCAAAACACCCAGAACCACTGATGGGATTTAGACAACTTGGTGAACCAGATAACTCAGACTTCTGAGTGACATGTTGAGATGGATTTATTGGGGCCACATAAGTCTTTCTGAGTGACTGAAGCATATGAACATATCAGATACAAAGGTCTCTCAAAACCTAGATCCTGGCTGGTTCCAGCTGTCAATCTTCTAGGCGAACATGGACAAAGAACAGCTAAGTTGAGCCAGAGGTGAGGCCACTTGAGTTGGGACTTGAGTGAGGAATAAGAGTTCACTAAGAAGTTTTTAGGCAGGAAGAATTGTTTCATAGAGCAGCTTAAGGATGGACTGAAGTACAGGGTTATCTGAAAGTACCAGAGTTGAGGCCAGTCTGAGGCCACCACTCAGCGCTTATCAGGTACCTACTGTATGCAGTGTTATGACACACCACACCGTCCAGCCTGACTCTTGAGAGCTCGGGCTTAAGGATCTCAAAGTCAAGTGTGCTGGGTGCCAGGCAAGCAGTGCAGAGGAGAGAACGGGGCGAATGCAGGTCGACCAGTAGTCAGTGTCTGACTGGAGATCCCTGGCTCAGTAGGAAGCCTCAAGCCAAGAGTATCTGTCTGTCCCGGGGCAGCCAAGCAACCCCTTCAGTTGGACTGAGTTCAGGGGTGGTAGACCTTGAACTGTAGTGCAGGTTCCGGGTTCTAGAACCTAAACCCAGGATTTAGAGCAGCAGTTCTCAACCTTCTAGTGCTGTCACCCTTTAAACAGTTTCTCTCATTGTGGTGACCCAACCATAAAACTATTTTCACTGCTACATCATAACTAGTTTTGCTACTGTTGTGGACCACAATGTAAATACCTGTCTTTTCTGGTGGTCTTAGGTGACCTCTGTGAAAGGGTCGCTCAACCCCAAAGGGGTCGCAACCCACATATTGAAAACTACTGGTCTAGAGAAAGCCAAATTGCTTTTACAGCTGAGAGGTTTGAGTCAGTCTCTACAGATGGGCCTGAGAGCACATGGGAGGGAATATTGGTCACAAGGTCTTCCAGAAATTCACTATGGCCACTGGACTGATAGGGCTGTTCCTAGCCCATCCCTGTCACAAGCATTTCCTAGCAAAGGCCGTTCTGTCTTCAGCCAACCCTTCATCTTTACATCTTCTCTTGCCCCACCCCCAAACTGCCCCCTTCTGTGATTATCTAGAACACAAACTGGCTAGATTGTGTCCCCCACATTTCCCTTTCTGACCTAAGGCCCTTCAAAAGGATATGACAACACACGGGCACACACACTTCTGTCTGGGGGAGAGGAGGAGATACCCCATTCAGCCTCTATTCTTAGACTGCTTGGCAAGACTTTTAGGTGTAGGCATGAGGGAATCAGTTCCCATTCTACAAAGTAAGGAAAGGAAAGAATGACCAGGCCACCAAATAAGCAACCTGTCATTAAATCATGTTGATGGATTATGGTCTTGGCCCTACAGTGCAGAAAGGTCACTGGACATAGACTCGGGAGCTCTGGATTCTAAGTCTGGCCTCCATTCTGCTGAATGGCCTTAGGGAATTCCCTGCCTCACTCTGGTTCTGAGTTTTGCCTCTATAAGGAAGGCCAGTGAATTAGGCCAATGGGCCTAAAACAATTTTCTGTGCATTCCATGACTTGTCAAGGTGTCACAAAAGCCTCAGATATGGTGTGCATGTTCCCCTGAAGCTCTTTGAGACGCCTGAAGACCAGATTGACATCCAGGCAAGAGTAAGCCATTCCTGGTTCAGATGCACCTTTCCCAACGCACAGGGCATAAGGGTGGTGCTTTCAAGTACATAATACAGCCAGCCTTCTCCCTCCACAGCACACACAGACCTCAGACGCTGGGCTGAGGAACCTGGCAGTAGCCCTGGCCACAGACTGGCATCCTTCCCACCCCCCAGCAGCCTAGCCTCTCTCCTGCAGCCTCGTTAAATTATTCTGCCTCACTGACCCCGGGCTCAGGCTGCCTTTGATGTATGCCCATCCAGCTTCTGAAGCCAAGACCAGACCCCTCACACTAGGCCAGGCTGATGGACTCCGACAGCTTCCTGGGGCCCCAGTGGTGGTAGATACCACAGCAGACACCCACAGCACAGGGACACACTTGCGGCTCCTCAGTTGCACTGGCTTTTGCTTTCTCTTTCTCTCTCTCTCTCTCTCTCTCTCTCTCTCTCTCTCTCTCTCTCTACCTCACAACGACATACAGACCATACACTATGGCATAGACACATGCAAGCATAAGCATCCTAGCATGGACAAATTCACTCCAGCACCTCTTGTACACACACCCTTGTTCAGCCCTTGCACCCCTGTATCCTCTTGTACTCTCATATGCTCACACACCCACAGGGACTCCTGGACTCCTCAGAAAAACTTCCCTCTGACTTTTCCTTGTCCCTCCATTGGGCAGCTCAGTTCTTCTGCAATCTCACTCAGGACCTCTTTACCTTTCATCTTCTAGGAATTCATGATCTGCCTTGTGATCACCAAACTCCATCAGCCTGGCCCATTGTTTGGGTTTATACGCTATGTGTTTATAAGCTGAGCAAATGACTAACTTCTCTGGACTCTATAAAATGAGAATAACAGTTCGCTCCTGTACCTTCCTTGGGTTATTATATGGCTTTAAAAAAAAAAAAAAAAAAAGTTCAGTGTTGACTGGTGATGTAGAGGCAGGAGGACCAGGAGTTCAAGGTCATCCTCAGCTACATAGGCAACTCAAGGCTACCCTGGGCTACAGGAGCCCCTGTCTTTAAAAGAGAGAGAGACTTAAAAGAAGGTGTTCATAGCTAAATAGTGGTGGCTCACACCTTTAATCCCAGCAGAGGGTTGGGAGAGCCAGGTAGATCTCTGAGTTTGAGGCCAGCCTGATCTACAGAGTGAGTTCCAGGACAGCCAGGGCTACACAGAGAAACCCTGTCTCTAAAAACCAAAAAGAAGGAGGAGGAGGACCAGGAGGAGGAGGAGAAAGGAGGAGGAAGTTGTCCTTGAGGTTGGAGAGGTGGCTATGCAAACATGAGGACCTGAATTCTGATCCAAGCACTCATGAGAAAAGCCGGACCTGGCCATGCAGATGCCTACTAGCCCAGCTCTGAGGGCATCTGAGATGACAAGATCAGTGGAGCTCACTGGTCACCAGCCTAGCTCTAGGATCAGTGAGAGACCCTGTCTCAAAGGAATAAGACAGAATGGTAGAGCAGGGCACTCAGCATCCTCCTCTAGCTTCCACATCCTTGTGTGTGCATATGTCTGTCTCGTCTCTGTCTCTGACACACACACACACACACACACACACACACACACACACACACCCCAAATTAAGTTCATTGCTAAAGCAGAATAGTGTCTGGTGTGTAATTAGAGTGCAACAAGTATTGGCTGTGTCTCTTGCCTGTTCCCTCCCACACCTTTGCCTCAGCCATGACAGATTCATCAAGCTCCCGAAGCCTGCACAGAAGCTCCATGCTTCTGACCCTTCGCACACGGCATTCTCTACCTGACCATCACTTCCCCACTCGCTTCTCCCTAGTATCCATCTGGAGAGCACCTGCTCAAGTGCTCTGCCTTTGGGAAGCCTTTCCTGCCACCACCCTCCACCCCCTAGACCAGAGGAACTTGTTCCTGACTTACCTCCCTCCCCCACATCCTTTCCCCCCACCCCATAATTGTCTCTTTCCCTGGAGAATGAGCACAGCCGGAATATGGGCCACATAAAATTCACATCTTGACTCTTGCACTCTGGACACCCATCACAGTAAGCATCAGCGATCTGTGAAAGAGCAAATGATGCTGATCACAGTATAAATGAGAATGCTCACACACTGATTGTTATAGTCTCAGCAGTGCCAGGGCCGAGAGTATAAACAGTAATCATACACTAGGAACGGCTGCTGACTGCTAAATGGGAACTCCAGGCAGGCTGGGATTAAGGGTTCTCTGTGCAGTCAGGCTATGGTGGAGATGTGTCTGTCACTTGGGGCGATGAATGTGTGAAGCATCATATGCTTTGGATAACACACACTGCAGCAACCAATCAGAAGAGATCAATCCACGTATGACAACACAGGGGATCTAAAAATCACAATGCTGAGGAAGAAAAGTATAAACTAGGCAGCACAGGACATAATGCTAGTTTTTCAAAGAGCACTCCCGGACCCCCCCCCCCACCCCGGGCAGTTTTTATAGAGACAAAATGCATCTGCATGATTGGGGTTTTTTAATTTCATTTCATTTTGTATGTATGAATGTTTTTGCCTGAATGTATGCCTGGGCACCACACATGTGCATTGCATATGGAGGCCAGGGAAACTCAAGTGTTCATGAGATGCTCTTGCCTCTACCTCCCAAGTACTGAGATTACAGGCATGTACCACAATGCTGGGGCTCTTTCTCCTCCTTCTTTCTCCTTCTTTCTCTTCCTTTCTTCTTTCTCTTCCTCTTCTTCCTTCTTCTTCTTCTTCTTTTGTTTTTTGAGACAGAGTTTCTCTGTATAGGTTTGGAGCCTGTCCTGGATCTCACTCTGTATACCAGGTTGGTCTTGAACTCACAGAGATCTGCCTGCCTCTGCCTCCCAAGTGCTGGGATTAAAGGCATGTGCCACCACCGCCCAGCCAGACATACACTTCTTAAGGACATATTTAGTAACAGTAGAGTGAGAAAAGGAGAACAGGGTGGAAATAAGAAGCTGAGAAGCAAATGACCAGTAGGAGGAATGTGAGACAACTCCATGCACCTGATATCAAACAAACACACAAAAACAATCCGATCTAGGGACACAACCATTCTGACCTCTTTTCCAGCTGAGGATATCAACCACTTATGCAGTCTCTCTTTGCTGTAGACCTTGGCTCCATTGCATCTGGTCAGATTGCTGCTGATAGTTCTCTTTAGTGCAGGGAAAAGCTGAGCTTGCTTGGTGTGCACCATGCTGTCAAATTGCATGCATGCGTAGACTCATTCAAGAGAGCCCCAACTGGCCACATTCCCACAAGCCCCATGGCAGCCCCTGAGACTAAAGGAGTGGACGAAGAAGGGAAGAGGGGAGAGGAACTAGAGGGAAATAGGCCAGAGGAGGATAGCAAGTTCTGGGTCAACCTAACTTATAATCCATGACCCTGTCTCAAATGGGAAAAAAAAAATTTGAGGAGTTTCAGAGAACATTCAGGAATTGACTCTGACCCTATCATTGCTAAGCCTGAGCTGGGGCAGAGGCAAGGGCTGGGAGCAGTCCTTCTGAACCCATCCGCCCTGAGCTGCTGAGGAGTGCTTTCTCTTATCTGGAGGCAGCAGAGACTGTCATTAGATCTTGAATTCTCAAGATAGCAGAACCTTGGGGACCCAGGAACCTACTAAGTGCCACATGACTGCTCCAGGAAAAGCTCTGGTGTGACCTTTGTGTCACAGCAACAAGGACAACAGTGCACACTAACATGATACTTTGTACAGGGTAATTAGTGCACACTAACATGATACTTTGTACAGGGTACTTAGTGCACACCAACAGGATACTTTGTACAGGGTACTTAGTGCACACCAACAGGATACTTTGTACAGGGTACTTAGTGCACACCAACAGGATACTTTGTACAGGGTACTTAGTGCACGCCAACAGGATACTTTGTACAGGGTACTTAGTGCACACTAACAGGATACTTTGTACAGGGTACTTAGTGCATACCAACAGGATACTTTGTACAGGGTACTTAGTGCACACTAACATGATACTTTGTATGGGTACTTAGTGCATACTAACAGGATACTTTGTACCGGGCCTTTACCCCTGCAATCTCTCTGACCCCCACACCAGAAGCACATGCTAAGAACATCATCATCTTGCTGGAAAGGGAGCTGAGGCTGAAGAAGTCAAACATTTTCTCCAGGTTCCCCCATGCCTGATAGAACCACCCCCCTCTGGATGTCTGCTCTATGCCAGCCCCTCCTTAGTCACCTTGTACCTTGTCTCGTCTGTCCCTCACGGCAGCCCAAGAGCAGCACAGCCTCTTACAGATGACACAGGATACAGCTGTGCGGTGGAGCACAGCACACCCAGAAAAAGAGGTTCAGTGGTCTGACTTGAGTTGACTTGCTCTGCCCCGGGGCTATGCTGTCTTTTGCAAAGCAGAGCTAGGGTATGAATACCAGAAAAACCTGCCACATGGGATGGGGCAGCTCTATCCCCTGACACTTGGTGAGCCTGGCTTCCTGCCAGCCAAATGGGAGTCTCTTGAGAATAAAGTTGAGGATACTCAGAACATGCAGGGCCAGCCACTGGCTCTGCTAGGATCCATGGTCTGTCCAGACTTTCTGAAAAAAATCTCTAAGCCTGGGGTGATGGAAGAGGCTGTCCCTCATCCCATCCCATCCCATCCAAACCCCCCCCCCCACCCCACTTTCCCAGCCAGAGCTGTGTGAGTTAATCCCGGGGAGAAGACACATTAGTCTGGGAGAATTGGTCCCAGCCTGCTCTGCTGAGTCAGCAGGAAGTACAGCCCTTGCTCCAGCAGCTACGTGAGCCCCTGCACACCACCAGCCACCAGCCTCTCTGCCGCCCCAGTGCAGGGCCCCACCATTGACATGCCTCACATGCCTCTCTGCTGCCTACCTCCTTCCAACAGCACTCACCCCCGTGAGCAGCCCTCTCTGTCCGTGTTCCCAGGCTCAGATCTGTTTCTCATCACCAACCCCCACCCCTGGCCCCCAGAAAACAGACATCTCTCCTGTACTGAGAAGGAATGTGCCCAAGATGCAGCACGTGGGAAGCCTGGCTCAGGAAAGGTGCTGAGATGTCCCCATATTCTGTGTACCACCAGCTTAGCAGGGGAGCTGTGGTCAGCTCATGGTCACTACAACTCTGAGTACTCGCCACCAGCCTCGTGCCCATCTCCGTCTCCTCCCTCCCTGTTCCTGTCACTATTGCAATGACCATTTCCAACACCATGATAACCAGTTCACCGTTGGCACAGCCACCCATGCCACTTCCACTTCACTGATGCCATCCGGTTCATTTTCTGTTGCTGTCATGAAATAGCTGAGACAGGTAACTTAGGAAAATGCAAGTTCAGGTGGGTCCAGTTCTGGAAGCGAGCAAGTCCAAGAACAAGGCGCTGATACCTGTCGGGCGTCTAGGGAGAACTTTCTGCATCGTGGCACAGCAAGGCTCGTGCTAGCCTGGTCTGGGGCAGGGGCTCGTCGTGATGGAACTCAGGCTGCTCTCAAACTCACTAGGTGGCCAAAGTTAGACTTGAAGTCACGATCCCCCTGCCTCCACATCCTAACTGCCCAGATCACAGGTGTGCATCCCTAGGCCCTGCAGATCCCTTCTTCCTTTACTTATTAAGCTGCAGTGACCCATGGGGCTGCACTCTCCCAACACCGTCTAATCCCAACACTCCCCAAGGCCCCAACTCCAAATTCCACTGATTTTTTTTTTTAATTTAGTTCCCAACACATGAACTTTTGGGAGGACATACCCAAGCCACTGAAGTCACAAACCAAGAGAAGCAAATGCCATCAACACCATCTAAAGCATTGCCACCAGCTCTGCCACCACCACATCTGTGAAAGCAGTGTCACTACGAGCATTTGAATCAACAGTGCCTCTCTTCTCCCCTGCTGTCATTTCAGCACCCAAATGTGACCTTTCGACACCAGCCACCGCTGCTCCTCCCACTGTCACCAGTACCGATGTCACTGTGCCCACTTCTATCGTCATTACTACTGCTATTACACACCACCCATCATCAATCACCACCACTGTTACACACTACCCACCATCATCACCACCACTGTTACACACCACCCATCATCACCACCATCACTGTTACACACTACCCCCATCATCACCACCACTGTTACACACCACCCATCATCACCACCATCACTGTTACACACTACCCCCATCATCACCACCACTGTTACACACTACCCACCATCATCACCATCACTGTTACTCACTACCCACCATCATCACCATCACTGTTACACACTACCCACCATCATCAATCATCACCATTGTTACACACTACCTCCCATCATCACCACCACTGTTACACACTACCTCCCATCATCACCACCACTGTTACACACTACCCCCCATCATCACCACCACTGTTACACACTACCCACCATCATCACCATCATTGTTACACACTACCCATCATCATCACCACCACTGTTACACACCACCCACCATTATCACCAACACTGTTACACACTACCCCCATCATCAACCACTGTTACACACTATCCCCCATCATCACCACCACTGTTACACACTACCCCCCATCATCACCACCACTGTTACACACTACCCACCATCATCACCACCACTGTTACACACTACCCACCATCATCACCACCATCACTGTTACACACTACCCCCATCATCACCACCACTGTTACACACTACCCACCATCATCAATCATCACCACTGTTACACACTACCCACCATCATCACCACCATCACTGTTACACACTACCCACCATCATCACCACCACTGTTACACACCACCCCCCATCATCACCACCATCACTGTTACTCACTACCCATCATCACCACCACTGTTACACACCACCCATCATCACCACCATCACTGTTACACACTACCCACCATCATCACCATCACTGTTACTCACTACCCATCATCATCACCACCACTGTTACACACTACCCACCACCATCATCACCACCACTGTTACACACTACCCACCACCATCATCACCACCACTGTTACACACTACCCACCATCATCACCATCACTGTTACTCACTACCCATCATCACCACCACTGTTACACACCACCCATCATCACCACCATCACTGTTACACACTACCCCCATCATCACCACCACTGTTACACACCACCCCCCATCATCACCACCACTGTTACACATCACCCCCCATCATCACCACCACTGTTACACATCACCCCCCATCATCACCACCACTGTTACACACTACCCCCATCATCACCATCACTGTTACACACTACCCACCATCATCAATCATCACCACTGTTACACACTACCTCCCATCATCACCACCACTGTTACACACTACCCCCATCATCACCACCACTGTTACACACTACCCCCATCATCACCATCACTGTTACACACTACCCCCATCATCACCATCACTGTTACACACTACCCACCATCATCAATCATCACCACTGTTACACACTACCCACCATCATCACCACCACTGTTACACACTACCCACCACCATCATCACCACCACTGTTACACACCACCCCCCATCATCACCACCACTGTTACACACCACCCCCCATCATCACCACCACTGTTACACACTACCCCCATCATCACCACCACTGTTACACATCACCCCCCATCATCACCACCACTCTTACACACTACCCACCATCATCACCACCATCACTGTTACACACTACCCCCATCATCAACCACTGTTACTCACTACCCATCATCATCACCACCACTGTTACACACTACCCACCATCATCAATCATCACCACTGTTACACACTACCTCCCATCATCACCACCACTGTTACACACTACCCCCCATCATCACCATCACTGTTACACACTACCCCCCATCATCACCACCACTGTTACACACTACCCACCATCATCACCATCATTGTTACACACTACCCATCATCATCACCACCACTGTTACACACCACCCACCATTATCACCAACACTGTTACACACTACCCCCATCATCAACCACTGTTACACACTATCCCCCATCATCACCACCACTGTTACACACTACCCCCCATCATCACCATCACTGTTACACACCACCCACCATCATCACCACCACTGTTACACCATCTACCATCATTACCACTATTGATACATACTACCCACCATCATCACCACCATTGTTACACACTACCCATCATCATCACCACCACTGTTACACACTACCCACCATCATCACCGCCACTGCACCAACATGAGACTTGCATCCCCACAAGCCACTGGACCAGCCACATTAATACTGTGTTGCCAGAGCTGCAATCAACACCAGCATCGCTGTCTCTATCACATACCAACCATTTGCCCATTTCCCTGCAGAACAGAAAACAGTGGTTGGGTAACTGCAAAGTTCTTCCTGTTCTTCTGGCTCTATAATGGCATGCCCTCTTGCTTCCCATTAATGGCTCCCTCAGAATAGACACAATTGTTCCACTAAATTGGTCCACTAAGGGATTCACTGGGGAATAGTCATGCATGCCTGGAAAACACAGGAGTGATTTGGGGAGCCACACACCCCCTTGTGACATTAAGAAGCTAGGCTCTCAATGCTGCAGACCCCTCTGCCTTCCACCATACACACTGGGCGGTGGTAGATTTATCTGTCCCTCCAATGTATGCTTGCCTTTGCTCCCCAAACTTGAAGTTCCTCTAGAACAGAACTATTCATGAAAAGAGCACCATCTGAGAGCCAAAGTCCTGGCCCCCAGCCTTGCTTTCATGCTCACCTCAGTGTGGCCTTAAGAAATACTTCTCTCCACCACCCAGGCCAGAGGAATACCATCTAACTCTGGTCCTATTCAGATTTTTGGGACCTGAGACATTTCCCGACAGGTCTGAGCACTTTTCTCCAGAAGGTTCTTTTGAGTGAGAAGACCAAGAAGTATCATGTATGCTTGGCTTCCATGCCATGAGCCCTGACCCTGCCGAGAAGAGCTGTGTGAACTCAGAGCTGCTATCATCCAGGCACAATGGAGTCTCAAGGGTTAAGCCAGCCAGGGTTTCTGAGCAACTATCTCAGATGAAAGGTTACTCCAGAGAACGCCATGTGGCTGTTGTGGTTGGCAGGTCAGGGGCAATGGGACCAGGCTAGGTCCCGAAGGAAACCCCCTCCTGGTCTCACCAGAACAAAGTGGTGTTTTGCAAAAATGCCATTGTTCTTGCCTAAGTCTTTCCCATCTCAACATAAACCAGGAAGCAGGGCTTCCTTTCTTGGGCGAGACCCTAATGTCCCCCACCAGTGGGGGTGGAGGGAGAGCAGTTTTCCTTAGGGTGAGTGGTCTGCCACAAAGCTCCATCTGGAGAGCAGAGGCCTCTACCTGGCTAAAACCAAAGCTCCCAATGCTGGTGTGTGTGTGTGGTGTGTGTGTGTGTGTGTGTGTGTGTGTGTGTGTGTGTGTCCACTTAACATCCCATAAGGTAAACAGATCACAGTCTCCAAGGAAAGGAAAACATTTCCTTCACACTCACATCAGGACAGTCTCAGATTTGAGTATCCACACAATCCATTTTTCAAAACGGGAAACTGAGGCACAGTGCCTGGAAAGTTCTGACAGGGCCCCAGGCCTGGTTAGGACCAACAGGAGAAGAGCTGAGCTTGCTGCTGGGTGTCTCAGCACCAGCACTGCTGAACAAGCCCCATCACCTAGTTTCCAGGCGGAGGCACAGCCCTGCTCTGGACCTCTCCGCATACAAGACTCAGCACATGCAGGCTCCCATTATCAGCACATCCTGGGATTCTCCCAGGCCATTCTGTCCCTTCCTGGGATCAGAATCACTGAACATCCAAGGAGAGAAATCTTTTCCAGGGGCTTTCACCCAGCTAAGGAGAGCAGAGCTGCTACCTCGCCACCTCAGCCCAGCATTCCCCTATGGCAAGTCTCTTAGTCCCAACCCACAGACACTGGGGAGGGAGGGGAACACAGTCTGGGCCATCTGTCATAATCTGAAGGAACCAGAGGTCAGCATTTTTCCCTTCAAGCAATGTTATGTAAATGTAGAGTGAAGAAACAAGTCAGGATGTTTCCTTATATGAGTTCAAAGCATTAAAGCAAAAACTAAACTTTAAAAAGTTGTCGGGGTTGGGGATTTAGCTCAGTGGTAGAGCACTTGCCTAGCAAGCACAAGGCCCTGGGTTCGGTCCTCAGCTCCACATACAAAACAAAAATAAATAAATAAATAAATAAATAATAAAATAAATAAAATAAAATAAATAAAAAGTTGTCAATATACCCAATTTTATTTCTATAACTTTTTCTTTTTTTGGTGAGGGAGAGGCAGTTCAAGACAGGATTTCTCTGTGTAGTAGCTCTGGCTGTCCTGGAACTCACTCTGTAGACCAGGCTGGCCTGGAACTCAAGAGATTCACCTGCCTCTGCCTCCTGAGTGCTGGGATTAAAGACACACCATAACCACCTGGCTAAGGACTGATCTACAGAGTGAGTTCCAGAATAGCCAAGGCTACACAGAGAAACCCTGTCTGGTGGGGGCAGGGCGGGGGAATGTTTTCTTGGAGGCTGGAGAGGTGTGACTGTAGTTGAGAGCACTTAGTGCAGGCTTACTTACTGTAGTTAAGAGCACTTACTGCGGGCTTTACTCAGCCATCTGTAACACTAGTTCCAGGGGACTCAGCAATCTCTTCTGGCCTGTACTGGCATACACACAACACACTACAAATACATACATGCAAGCAAAACAGTCATACACATAAAATGAAAATGAATACAACTTTTTAAAAAAAAATGTTTTCTTGGACTGGAAAGAGGGCTCGGCAGTTAAGAACTCTTACTTTTCTGGCAGAAGACCCAAGTTAGTTCCCAGCACCCACTCCAGGTGCTGTACAGACACAAGCATTCTACATACACATAATAAAAAAGACAAAACATTCTTTTTTCTCTTGTAAGAATTGTTTCCTTGAAGCTCAGGAGAAGGGTTGTTGTATAGCACGGGTCAAGGCCCTGGATTCAATCCCCAGCATGGAAAATAACAACGTTTTCTGAGGTTGTAACTTCAGGGGAGGGCTAGACTGGAAAGATTGGATTCGAGTTTTTTGTTTAGTTGGTTGGTTGGTTTTTGTGGGGGATTTTATTGGTCTGTTTGTGTGTTGTTTTGTTTTGGGTTTTGCCCATTCTTTTTTGATTTTTCCAGACAGGGTTTCACTGTGTAGCCCTGGCTGTTCTGGAACTCACTTTCTAGACCAGGCTGGCCTCGAACTAACAGAGATCTGCTTGCTTATGCCACCTGAGTGCTGGGATTAAAATCGTGTGCTACCACCACCTGGCAGGGTTTTGCCCATTCTTTACAAAATAATTTATACTTCTAGGTAGAACACTAAGAAAGTAAAGGAAGTAGATATGGGGGGATGTGACCTGGTCACCCAGTGCAGCTGACTCAAACTCTGCTTCCAGGAGAGGCCCCAGGACGGGTGGGTTGCCTTGTTTGTTTTTCCTAGTTCCTTTGTTTATCTCTTGTGTGGTTCAGTGGGTTGACCGAAGAATGCCTACCAGGGGATTTTGCACCTCAAAGCAAGGACAAGATAAGAAGCAGATGAAATTCCAACCAAAGAAATCAAGATAAGGAGCTAAAGGGATTTAAACCAGGCGACCAGGACCCTAACTCCCAGCCCCAGAATTTTCTTAGAGAATCCTAAACAATGGACAATGCCTATGGAATTTCTCACCTTAGAAAGGTGAGCTAGACTCCACCTGCTGAATTAAACCCTAGAGTAAGAGGGGGCCTGCAACCCTGAAATTCCCATCAAGCCATGCCTTGACCTGGGCAGCAGTCCTAAGCTCAGAATCACAAACTCAGATGTGTAGACTCTTCCAAAGAAAATGAAATCTGATGGTGCATCTCTTCATGCTCTGCTGATGAGAAATGCCAGGTCTGTTATTGTTGGGACTCTCTGCTCTAGGAATGTAAGAATCTGGAAGCCCTTTGGCTCCTCACTACTCAAAGTGTGGTCAAAGGATGAGAAGGTTCGAGTCTCCTTGGGATCTTGCTAGAAATATAGATCTGGGCTGCCACCAGCACCCACAATTCCCAGGTAACTGGTGAATATTTTAATGTTGGAGAAACACCATAGACTTGAAATCCCCAATGCCACCTCCCTCCAAAGCTAACAGGACCACTGACTTCAAAGAGAGAATCAAAGGACCCTGGGGGTCTGTGGTTGGGCCCATCTCCTTGAAGGGACCAGAGGTTCTTCTTTCTGGGATCTTTCCATTTCTTCTCAAGACCTACCCACCCACCCGAACTCATTCCTCCCTTCCGTTTCTCCCAACGCAATCCCCTCAATAAAGCCAAGGCTTCCATTAACACAAACCTGAAAAACTAGTTGTCTGCTGAAGACTTGATCAGCAACCCTGTCCACCACCACTCCAGGCAGAGCCCAGAGGCGCCACTCTCTGCTTGGAATGAAGGGCTGAAGACACCTGCGCAGCAAAACAACATCCCATCCATTATCTCACACACTGGCCATTCTTTAACTCTTTCTCTCCATCACACCTAGATTTAAGTGCAAAACAAAGGCTTAGGCTGTCATTCTAATGGGTTTGTTTTTTAAAGGGACAAAATGACCTTGTGAGTCCTAGATTGCTTCTGAGAGTCACGAGACTTTAATGAGTTAGTTTAGGGATTAAGAAAAATATTTGCCATCCACAATGGAATATGTTCTTTTGGACTTTTTAGTGGGGAGAAGAGCAAGGGGATGATTCTTCTTTCTTTTCTTTTCTTTTTTTTTTTTCTTTTCTTTTCTTTTTCTTTTTGGTGTTTCGAGACAGGGTTTTTCTGTGAAACATTCTGGAACTCACTCTGTAGACCAAGCTGGCCTCGAACTCAGAACTCACAGAGATCCGCCTGCCTCCACCTCTGGAGTGCTGGGATTAAAGGCGTGCGCCACCACCGCCCGGCTCTTCTTTCTAATAAAGCCTGTGAAGGAGTTCAAAGCACAAAACACTGGAGCTGCTTTGACTGTAGAGTGTAGTCACAGCACACCCAAGACACATGCTCCCCACTGTACTCCCTTACAGCCCGGTGTAGAGTGTAGTCACAGCACACCCAAGACACATGCTCCCCACTGTACTCCCTTACAGCCCGGTGTAGAGTGTAGTCACAGCACACCCAAGACACATGCTCCCCACTGTACTCCCTTACAGCCCGGTGTAGAGTGTAGTCACAGCACACCCAAGACACATGCTCCCCACTGTACTCCCTTACAGCCCGGTGTAGAGTGTAGTCACAGCACACCCAAGACACATGCTCCCCACTGTACTCCCTTACAGCCCAGAACCTGTCTCAGCAGCCCACCATGCTCAGTGGAGCAGGAGATGGAAGACTGGCTTCAGCTGCCCATCTACAATACCCAAAACTTCCTCAGGGCTTCCTTTCTCTGCCCTCTGATCAGTTTCCAAGACAGAAGCCTTGAAGGGCAGCCAGACCCATAGTCAAGGCACACACAGGACTGAAAAATGCTAGCAACTCACCTGTCATTTACAGCTAAAATTGCCATTTCTGTCTTGAGGACCACAAGAAACAGGCTCATTTCCTCTTTCCCATGACTTACAGAACATAGGAGATCCTAGAACATCTCTTCAGAGCTTAAATCTGTGAAAAATGGTGGGCAGGCAAGATGGCTCAGAGACCAAAGGATCTTGAGACCTGACTCCACTTAGCTTTAGACTGTCACATGAATCACACACACACACACACACACACACACACACACACACACACACACACACACGCAGATACAGAAAAAAAAAAACAGATAAAAGATGAATTAATGAAATTAGTGAGGCAATAATGAATGAATAAGCAGAGGGAGAGCTGGGAAAAGAATGAAGTGAAGGAATGGAAGTCTGTGGTCATTCTCTTCTGGACACAGTTCTCTTGGGAGATGGGATTGAGAGCTTCCTGGAACTGTCTAGAAAGCCCAAGCAATCCTCCTGCCTCATCTTTCTGAGTGCTGGGATATAGGTGTGCACCACCACCCAGGCTGGAATGCAGATCTCTGTAAACATGATGGAATGTGAAAATTTTGCTGTATTTGAAATGAATCATGTTATTTGAATTGGAGCCCAGTGCTTTCCAAGTGTAGACAATGGTTCATCGCTAAGATTGGGAATTCTTTGGAAATTTTTATTTTTCTAGCTATACATACACATACATATAGCTATAAATGTGCATGCTAGTTCTTGATATAAAACATAATTTTCACCATAAATCACAGCTCAGAAGCCAAAAGCCTGCACTCTAACTTTCTGAAGTGTTATGATGCCCGCCTTCCAATGATGAAAATTAATGTAAATGTATAGAAATTAACCTGTTCAAGGTAAGTGGTAGAACTAGGGAGCAGTCAAGGGTCAAGACTCCAGAATCTGAACCTTGAACCTCCCAGTCTGAGGCTTCGGTGGAAATGGCCATATCACGAAGGGAAGTAGAGGGCAATGCAGGAGCAAATGGGGGTCATGGAGGCATCTAGTGAGAGTTTTCTCTCCCAGCTTAGACATACATTCCCTGCCTTTGTGCTCTGTACAGGGCGCACCCAGATCAGACACAGTTAGGGTCACTGGAAGCATGCTATGATGTGTGGTTCACTATGCTGTGATTCTTGTGAATCCAAGTAAACTGGTATTTTAATGATGATTAATGTGACTGTTTTGACAGCGCTCACTCTGCTTTGAACTGCTTCTTGTAACTGAGCCAAGCAGCTGGCTGATAGCCACCTGGACGAGCTTGCACTAATGTGCAAATGAGATAGTTGGTATCTGAGACCTTCCCGTCCACGGTGGGAAGCAGAGATAAGACATCTTCAGGCACTGTAAACATCAGTACCCATGTGAAGCACATCTGGCTGTGACTCCACCCTTTGCTAGTTTTCACTCTGGAATGGCATCAGCCCCTGGAGGCTCTACCCAAGTCCACAGTCTTTCCCTTCAATGTGAACAACTCCCAGACCCAAAACAAGCATCACTTTGAAAGAACCACCTTTTAGTGTCTTTTCCATGGATGCACAGCATTTACCTCCTTACCAGCACTTGGCACTCCAGTGATTTCTTATACTTATTGTTTCCTATTTTGCCTAGATTTTCATTGACTTATGAGGGGTTTTTATGTGTCCGTGTCCGTGTGTGTGCATGTGTGCGTGCATGCATGTGTGTGTGTATGTTGCTTAGTTTTGTTTATTCTGCTTTTGTGTGCACTACAATAACAGAAACCATTCCTTGAGGTTAAATGTTTGCAGGTAGAGAAGAATATTTGCCAGTCCAGCACACAGTGGACCATACTGCTTGATGCTGTGGGTCACAGAGACAACAGAGCCCTACTCTATATTGAAGCCATTCTGGGCAGCCCCACAGAACCAGGACCACCCTATGATTTGGCCAGCATTTCTCTATGTACCCTCAAAAATAAGTGTAAGAGATATCTTTACAAGCGGGGCATGGTGGCACATGCCTTTGATCCCAGCACTTGGGGTAGGGGATGAGCAGTGGGATAACACCAAGCCAGGCAAATCTCTGAGTTTGAGACCAGCCTGGTCTAAGAGCTAGTTCCAGGACAGCCAGGATTACACCAGGAAACCTGTTTCTAAACCATCACCACCATCCCCAAAAAAGGAAGAAGGAGGAAGAGGAAGAAAAAAACTTTATAGCCAAACTGACCATGGTGTCAGTGTCTGACAAGGAGTCTAGCTAGCCCCTTAGTCTGCAGACCTTCATGTTGAAGCAAGGTCTCATTCTATAGCCCAGGCTTTCCTTGAACTCATGATTCTCCTGCCTCAGCCTTTAAGTGTCTAAAACAACCTCGATGTTGTTCTTCCTGGACAAACTCACAGCCTTTTCTACATCACAACTGCTTTAGTGGGTTAATATGACCTCTCCCCTCAATGCAAGTTATCCATATCCATCATCACAGGGCACTCATCTTCCTCACTAGAGTGCCCAGGGCCCCTCTTCCACTGCTGACCACGAGGTAAATTTGGCAGCATCCGTGTCTGCTGTGCTATAAAAGGCAGCCTATAATTTTCATATGTAAGGAGCCAGGGTGTGGTAGGTCCAGGCCCTCAATAGTGGGCTCTCTCCATGCCCCATCAATACAGTTCTTAGAACACCACAGTTCTTTTTACAATTCAGAACCTGTGGTCCTTTTCCCACAGTGTGCTCTGGCTACCCTTCCTGCAAGAGAAGTTTGGCAGTCAGTCATGCCTTGACCTAAGTCAACCCATCTTGGCTCCCAATAATCCCTGCTTAGAAAAGGAATTTCTGGACATTTGCCTAGGATTGTCACAAGCGCACTGTACCATATTTTTCCCATGCTTAAACCGAGGCAGTGTTTTAAACTGAGGCAGTGTGTTTCAGGGTTTGTCTCCTGGTAACTCTCAGCTCCCATCTTCGCCTTAATGTTACTTCAAATAGTGTGGAGTTAGTCGGACCCTGCCTGTCGTGGCCTGTTTCCTCTAGTGGAACTGGACTATATCTCTGCTTTGACACACTTTCTCCTGGGTATTCCAAGAAGTCAGGGTCCTCTGTGTTATGCTCTGCTACCTCTGAACATTAAGCCTGCTGCTTATTCTCTCTCACTCATTCTCAATCTTATATTCGCTCTCACGCACCCTGTCAAACCCTCTCTTTGAATCACTCTCCCTCTAAATGGACTCAGAAAGTCCTTCTCACCTTCCTTAGGTTTTTCAATTAGATGGGAGCGGCCACACCACACCTAGAGCTTTGGAGCCAGGGCAAGGCAGGGGTACTGGGCAGAGCCAGGCAGCTTAGTTAAGGCATGGCTTGTTGGAGCCAGGGCACCATGTTCAGCCATCAGTCATTCACAGGTAGATGTTCATATCTCCATCAAGAGAAGAGATGACTAAAAAGGTTGATGCAGGAGGATTGCTGTGAGCTTAAAGTTGGACAAGGCTACAAAGCAAGTATCAGGCCCACCAGGCCTATGCAGAAAAATTTTGTCTCGTAAAAATCAATAAATGAAGACAGAGGGGGAGGTGAGAGCCACAGAGAAAAAGGCAGAGAGAGCAAGAGACATGGACAGAGAGAGGTAACATCTGAAACAGAGAGAGGCGGAGGAGACCTGAACGAACTTTGAAACAAAACAGACCCCCAGTTGAGAATTCCAGCAATTCCTCCCCACTCATTAAGTGAGATCTGGCACCTAGGAAGGGTTTGAGAACTCACAGTGACACAATTGTCATGACTTCTGGTGCTTCCCAGAGAGTGCTGGTTATTCCCAAACGCCCCAGGGGAGCTGTCAGAGCCGCTCCTGACTTCTCAAGACTTCCCCCACCCTGTGCCATACACACACCAGGCTCCTGATCCAGCACAGACCCCACCAGCTGCAGCAGCTGGATTGACTGTTGCTCCCACACCTGGTTACCCTGGGGAAGCAGTGCATGGAGAGCGAAGCCTGAGGTGAGAGGTCCTGGGGCAGGAGCCCAGCCCTGCAGTCCCTGCTCCTCCTCCTCCTCCTCCTCCTCCTGGCTTCTGCCCTACCCCTGTTTGCTCTTTTGTCCCAAGAATGTGACAAGGGCCTACCTCATTAGGTAGTGTGGAAGGTATTACAGAGGGTACCCAGTTTTAGAACCTGACAGAGTAGGGACCTGAAAGTTTATCAAATTTCCCTCAGGGGCCCAAGAGAGTAGGTTGAGAGGCCAGGGGAGAATGAGCGGTCTTAGAAATGAAGACTTTGCCTGAAGAGTTCCTTGGCAGCTCCTGGCAAAGGCTCTGCCCTTGTGGGACCCTGACTGGCACGTGGTGCAAATGAGAAGCGAGAGGGGAATCCAGGGATGATGAAGATGTACTCCTCAGGAAGTACAAAGCTCAAAGCTCTGTTCGGCCAGTCAGGTGGGATGACCCTCTGTCATATTAACCACACCCTTACCCACTCAGTCACAAGTAAGTCCCAGAGGTCCCAGAAGGACCATCTTAGCACACACAGTCTCCTTATTTTTTCTTTCCTGTACATGAGTATATATGTTCACATTTGTGTAGGTACATGCATATGTGTGTATGTGCCATGCACATGTGCAACATGCATGTGGGGGCCCAAGGCTGTTGTTGAAGTCTTTTTGGCTCCATCATATTCACTGAGGCAATGAGGCAATGTCTCTCAGTAGAACTCATAACTCACCGACAGCTGGTCTGGCTAGCCAACTTCTCCCAGGGACCCCCTCTCTGCCCTCTAAGCTCTGGAATTACAAGCAAGCTGCTACATCCACCTGGCGTTTGCATGGTCCTGAACTGTCCTAGTACTTGTATGGTAAGAGCTTTATCCACTGAATCAGCTCCCTAACCCTGTTCATCTCATTTCCTCATTATGAAAAACAAACAAACAAACAAACAAACAAAAATAGCTACAAGCTCCACACCAAACATCCAGTTAAAATGGTGAATCCTTTTTTTTTTTTTTTTTTAAAGAAGATTTCATTATGTAGCCATGGCTGGCCTTGAACTGACTATGCAAATCAGGCTGGTCTTGAACTCACAAAGATCTGCCTGTCTACCTCCCAGTGCTGGCATTAAAGATGTGTGCCATCACACCTGGCACTGTATGTTTTGAGCAAGACCACCTCTTCTCTGGGACCAGGACCTCCGACCTTGAGGAGCCAGGCATTGCAGGGGTGAGAACACAGTGTCATTGGGAATGACAGTAAACAGGACCATTCTTATTTCATCCTTTGGTTCTTAAACCTTAGTATTTTTCTGAACCCATGAAACTATGCAGAGGTCTTAAAATCCAAGGCTGGAGTCCATCTTTAGAGTCTCACCACAAAACAAGCTTGTTTGTTTGCCCTGCTCTCTTGGGTTGTCATACCAAGAACCCATAGAGACATAGAGGATACTGGCGCAACCATGATGGGGATTCTGGAAGCAGGGACCACTTGCTCATGCAGCTTACTGAGGTCTCACTCAGGGTAGGTCACAGATGTATCATTTCATCACAGCTGGACTTGCCTAACTTTATGGTTCAGCGGGTCTAAGAGAGCATAGGACATATGGTGATTCCAGATGTTTGGTGTGACAATTAATATTGGTTGTCAGTTTGACAGGATCTAGAATCACCTAAGAGGCTGCCTGTGTGGGAGTTTCCAGACTGAGTTTACTGAGATGGGGAGAGACCTCTAAGGGTGGACACACACCCCCTCCCCAGGCTTGGAGTCTCATACTGAATAAAAAAGTGAAACGGAGCTGGATGCCATCATTCATCTCTCTGCTTCCTGGCTATGGAAGCAATGTGACCAGCTGCCTCGGGTTCCTGCCACCATGCCTTTCACGCCATGATAGACTATACCCTCAAACCGGGGGCTAGAATAAATCACTCCTTCCTTAAGTCTTTTGTCAGGTATTATATTCAAAGCAACAAAGAAAGTAACTGAATACATATGACCATCTGTTGTTCCATGGTCATCACAGAAATGATGGCCACTGCAGCACATAGGGACTGTTTTCTAAAAGGAGTTCAGTTTTCTTTATGGATGGCATAGCCTTGTCCCCGAACCTTAGGGCCTGAACTGAAATTTTCCCAAGTAGCATAAGCTACAGCCATCTGTTTCCACCCTGATACCTCCAGTACCAAAGTGTACTGCAACCTAGGCCTATTTCCTACCCCAGGCCCCATTCAAGCTGGAGGTCCTGCTTGTCTTCCAATCTGTGGGCTGTAGACATGTCCCCAGATACGGGAGGATGTATGCTGCCTAACTAACCCAGAGGCCCAACTGGCACAGTACCTCCCTCTTTATGGTATCAGGAACAAAATGGTAGCAGTAGCCCAATATTCCTTGCTTTGGGTTGAACATTCCAGCATGGCTTTGACTCCTAGCCCCATAACGTCTTTGCTGATATGGTAGTCTTGTGAGACTTTGTAAGGCTCTGGAAAACATCTTATCAAGACCTTCAGTGTGCTGGTGACTTCTTTACATTTCAAGACAGTATGATGTCACTGATGTAATGAATCCATGAAATGTTCTGTGGAATGTCCAGGTGAGCCATGCTCCTCAGACTCTACTGTGACAAGGAGCAAGGGAACTAACAGCTCTGGGGTAAAACTAGGAGTATATTTTGTTCATTCTGTGCAAACATGACTTGTCATGATCTTTCTTGAGAGGGGAAAAAAATGGACCAAATTGGTAACTGCGTACTGTGTACCTGAACTCATATTAATGTGTTCTGGTGAAGTCAGCAGATGAGCAGAGGCTGGGTTTAGAACTCTGATTTGATAGAGTTTGTCTTCAGTCACACTCTGGGATCCAATTGACTTAATTTGTCATTCTGGTCCCTGGGAAACCACACAGACTTCTACTCCTATGTCCTGAGATCTTTAAGAACAGCATCAATATTTCCACAGGCCAGTGCCCTCATATGGGGATTAATCCAGCCTCCTGATGTTTCAAATCACTTGTACTTTAGGAAAGCAGAGAAGCAGCCAAAGGGATGGCTCAGCAGGTAAAGGCACTTGCTTCCAAGTCTGGTGATCTGAGTTCAGTCCCATATAGTGAGTGGGAAAAGAGGGACCAATTCCCACAGTTGTCCTCTGACTTCCACAGGGGTGCTACGGCTTATGTATGCATCCCCTCCCCCAATCTCTGCACAGATAATAAATAATAAAATTTAACAAGAAACCAGAGACATGACTATAAAGTGACCTCGCATTCTCAGTGGACCACTATGAACTGGACTCTGAAGTCCATCTAATAATAACTATCACTCAAATGACCCCACTTTAATAAGGGGACCGTAATGACACTTTGGGTCTCTGAGTGTCAATGCCAGCTTCAGATCCTAAACTCAATAGCCCTAGAACTAGGGAGGTCTTCATAGATCATCCAAACTGTCTCCCCTTCCCCTAGAGACTTTCATGCATGTCTTCAGTCAGCAGGTTTTTCCCATCCACAAACACAAAGATCTAAATACTCAGGTCCAGAAACAAAGCAGGAGATTACAGTGGTGGGGCCATCACTCCAAACCTCCTGTGTGA
This sequence comes from Onychomys torridus, assembly GCF_903995425.1. Classification (NCBI taxonomy): domain Eukaryota; kingdom Metazoa; phylum Chordata; class Mammalia; order Rodentia; family Cricetidae; genus Onychomys; species Onychomys torridus. Next base: position 133,628,037 of record NC_050444.1, read on the forward strand.
ACACCCTTGCCTTCTCCTGATGCTCTGCTCAGTGTGCTGTCTGTTTTGCCTGTAGTGATGTCCTCTGTAACCATATCCACAACTCCTCAGGCCATGCTTCCTTGGCTATCTTCCTAATATTGCTGGTTGCTATAACTGTGAGTCCCTGGCTGTTTATTCATTTATTTAGTTGTTTGGTTGGTTGCTTGGAACAAGGACTCTTACACAGTCCATGCTGACCTTGAGCTCTCAACCTCCAACCCCATTTCCCAAGAGCTGAGATTATATGCACGTACAACCATGTCCCTGACTCCAAGCTTATATAGTTCTGTTGCCTCCATTTCTGTCAACAAGCCGTGCTCTGGAACCATCTCTTCTAACACCATTTTAGGCTTACAGAAAAGGAAGTTGTCACTGAACTGAATCTCACTGGGACGCCTCTTACACATTCCTAGTAAACTGATGAATGATGTCTCTTCTGTGCCTTCCTGTGGATTATAATCCTCTGATTTGTCTTCTGGCCCTCCAGTGATACATCTACTCTAGCCTGTCCATTTCTTTGAACCTTTTAATCCCTTTCTCCACTATGTACCAAAGGAAGTCAGGTATTTCAGCCTTGCTTTGAATGGGCTATCACTTTCTCCATGCTTCTAAAAGGTTCCTAACCATCAAGTTTGTCCCATTCCCTAGATCCATGACAGAATAAAATCCCAATCTTTGATTCTAGATCTCTTTATATGGTATAAAAATGCAGCCAGCCACATTATATGCTGCTTAACTCTTCTGAGGTGCAGTCTCTTTACTCCCAGATAAGACCCTGGTTGAGTCACAGCACAGCTAGATGCCAGTTATCAGTCTGGCAGCCAAGAAAGGAGATGAGGGTGGACTCGTACAGGGAGCCCTGGTTGGGCCCCTGGAACCTGGCGGGAGAGAATGTTCTTCAGTATCTCTTGCATGGAAGTGATGGTAGCTATCTCATGTTAGGAGAAGGTGGGTCACCTCTGCATTTTTTTGATAGTACAGAAAATTCTGGAGAGTCAAAACACATAGATGTCCCCATCTGGCATGTCTCCATCTTCTGTACCAGGTCCTGAGTGGGGATGGGATGGAGGAGCAGAATGCAATGCTTCACACATGCCTAGGCAAGCACTCTATCACTGCACTGTGCTGTTTTCCCAGCCAGGACCCTAAGCCTAGCATAATAGACCCCTGTCACTCAGGAATGCTGTCCGCACTGAAACTCCATTCTGCTAAGGCCTCACTTTGGAATGTAAGCTTTATCTGCTGGTTGGTAAGCCATTTAAGAACTCCTTCTCTCTTAGTTTTTGTGTTTTAAATGTCCACAGCTTTCATCATTTCTCTGTAGAGTCAATGTTACCTAAGACTACAGCTAATTCTCTTGTTCTTGTGTTCACCATCTATAGTATGGCTACAGTGTTCCCCCACTGAGACTTTTATCCAAGTCACTGAGAGTTTTAGCAGCACAGACATAACTTTCTGTCTGTGATCCATATGTCACACTTCATGTGTGTGTGTGTGTATGTATGTACATACACACACACACACACATGTGGAGTAAAATCTTCATGGATGGCTGGGCAGCAAGTGGTATAATAAATAAAACTCTGGACCAGCTGGGGTTCTTCAGAAACAGACAAGAAGACAAGGTTAAGAATGTATGATGCTTATTGGGATATGATGCTTGTGAAAGATGAAGGGAGAGGTTAGGAACATAGTTCAACACGTACAGTGTTTGTTTAGCATACATAAGGCCCTGCGTTTGATCCCCAGCTCTACACAAACCATGTGTGGTAGGTAGCACAGGCTTGTAGTACCAATACTCTGGAGGTGAAGGCAGGAAAATCAGAAGTCCAAGATCATCCTCAGCTACATAGTGAACTGGAAACCAGCCAGGGCTACAGGAGACACTTTCTCATATACATAAATAAACAAACAAATAAGGGAAGCAAGACAAGGTAGGGAGAGCCTTGATACCGTGATGGAGACCCAACCAAAGCTCTACCCGCCTGCAGAATGAACATGGACTATGACCTTGGGCAGAAATGACCAAGCCTTATTACTTTCATTGTACCCAGCCACTGGCCAAGAGCTACCAGGAGAGATGGTCACCCAAAGGTGCTGTGACTAGAAATTCCCTACCTTACTCCTTGTGGTTTGGTATGAGTTGAGTTATATCCCCTCCAGTAAGGTCTGTTGAAGTCCTAGCCCCCACACACACACCTCTGAATGTGACCTTATTTAGAAATAGCGTTGCTACAGATGTAATTAGCTAAGAGAAAGTGATACAAGAGGGTCAGTCTCCATTCTATAGATGTATAGACCTGGTGTCCATATTAGAAAATGGTCACATGAAGACAGACCTAGAAAGAAGCCTACTTGAAGCAGGAAGGGGATGGTACATCTTATAAGCCTGAGGGTTCCAGAGCTAGGGAAGGGCTGGATACAGTCTTCTCTAGCTTAGCCTCTGACACCTTCATTTCACACTTGGACTTTCTGAACCGTGAGATGGTGAATTATCTTTAGTACCAGATAGCTGAAATATAAAGCCTTTGCTCCTGGAAAAGATAGCATGTCTGAGGGAGTCTTGAGGTTAGTGCTTAAATGGAGGAAGAGAACTGTAGATCTCTGTGCCAGACCTGGTGTGGGTCATTTCCTCCCATAATCTTATTGATTATCGCTGGCCCCACTTTGTAAGCCATAGGTCATGAGCACAGAGGGACGTGAATGGCCCAAGGCTACCCAGCTATAGAGCAGTGAGGCTGAACTGGAGCCAGGTTTCCCAGCTGAAGAGCAAGCTGCTCTCTCCTCAATCACCCGTAGGAGCAAATCCATGGGGTGATGAAATAACTTACTTCCCATGTTGACTCCCCCAGAATCCATGCTTAATGAACATTTTTCATTTGCATTTCCCAAATTTATTCATTTATTTACTTGCTTTTGATTTTTTTCAAGACAGGGTTTCTCTGTGTTGCCCTGGCTGTCCTAGAATTGTTCTGTAGACCAGGCTGGCCTCGAACTCAGAGATCTACTTGCCTCTGCCTCCTGAGTGCTGAAATTAAAGGCATGTATCTGCCTGGCTACCAAATTTATTTTCTTTTTTCTGTGTGTGCATGTGTGCCTGTGGTGGGGGCACTAAGCATGCATGTGGTATGCAGACACACATATAGACAAAACACTCATACACATAAAAATAAATAAATAAATAGATGAATGAATAAACAAATAAATAAAAATTTAAAACTAGAGTTCTCTTCTAGCTTATTTTCATGTTTTTATTCTTTGAGATCTTTTACAACTTTATAAATTATGAGAAATTAATAACAATATAAAATTTTCCTCATAGAAATGCAAGTTAATTGGGCCCTTTGGAATACAGTTGATTATTGCTTATAGACAGATCAGTTTGGGAAATAGTTTCAAATTTATCAGCATCCTTTTCTTGAAGGTTTGTTTGTATTATTTTTAACTGCATACATGGGCATGTATTGGTGAAATTATTAAGGCCACTCCACGTAGTTAAAAGGGAGGTTTATTTTGTGGGGTAACTTACAAATGAAGGGATAGGTTGCAGGGTCTGGGAAAGGTGTGGCACAGTCCAGCGGTGTTCTCTGGAGAACTCTGCTGGGTCTACCTCCAGCGTCCAGGGTCCTGGAACCAAGAGAGGCCTCTTCTCTTGATCCTGGGTCTTCAACATCCTCTCTCAGTCCCGCCTTGTAGGTGTGACCATTACCGAAGCCTCAATGGGAGTTGGAACTTCCAGGCCAAGGCTGGGATGGCTACCCACTACATCTCCCCCTTTTGTCTAAATAAGAAGGTTCTAACCTAATACAAGACTATATACAAAGAAATGGTTATCAAATATTGTCCCGGAGTAATGAGGGATAATGACCTAGATAAGTTGGAATTTCAATCAATGCAAACAATATCAAGCAAAAAACACATACTAAAATCCAGGGAAGTCTAGAGCATGGGTAGGTGGCATGCTACAAAGATCATTCCAAAAGGTGTCCTATCCTAAAGAACCTGAGTCTAATATATTCTGTCTAAGATATTATATATGTATATATACTAAGTTGTAACTATTGTTCTGTATAAATAAAATGCTCTTTGGCCAGTGGCCAGGCAGGAAGTATAGGTGGGACAAGAGAGAAGAGAATTCTGGGAGGTGGAAGGCTGGGAGAGGGGAGACTGCCTACCGCCACCATGACAAGAAAGAGATAAGGTAATAGTAAGCCACGAGCCACGTGGCAAAGTATAGATTATTAGAAATGGGCTAAATATAAGAATAAGAGCTAGACAATGGTAGGCCTGAGCCAATGGCCAAGCAGTTTAAATAATATGAATGTCCGTGTGTTTATTTTATAAGTGGGTTGTTGGACTACCAGGGTTTGGCGGGGGCTGGAGAGAAGCTCTCCAACTACAGGCATGCATGAGTGTGTGTGTATGTGTGTGTGTATGTGTGTGTGTGTGTGTGTGTGTGTGTGTGTGTGTGTGTGTGTTACACATGACTGAAGGTGCTCACAGAGGCCAGAGGAGTCAGAGCCTTCTGAAATCAGAGTAACAGGCTATTGTGAGCCACCTGATGTGGATGCTGGGTGTAGAACCCCAGTCTTCCAGGAGAGCAGTATGTACTCTTAACTGCTAAGCCACCCATGTGGCCCCAAAGTGTGGGTCTCTTAATTCTACTCAGAACTAGCTGTAACATCTTAGAGGTTTCTTCATTAGCTAATGTATTAAATGATCTGCTCCCATAATACATTTGCTGAGAATGGGAAACCCATGTTACCAGATTACCTTGGCTCTGTCTCAAATGTCCTCCTCCTGATACAAGTCTAGTACCAGGACATTGTATTACATAGAGTTGGCTCTTTAAGATCTCTTTCAGAGACCATAAGGGACATTCCTTTCCTTTTTGTTCTTTTCCTTATTTTTATTACTGCTTCCTGACTTCTTAATATTTATTTTTGTGTGCATTGTAGGAAAGGCCACAAGCCCAGATTTACCTGTCTCTTAGTAGAAAGGCATGTGTGCTAGCCAAGGCCACATGGAGACATTTATTGACACTGTCACCTCCTCTGTTTACTCTCTCTCTAAGGACACACTGTAACCCAGCAGGCTGAGAAGGGGCAGGAGGTTGAAGTTCCTAGGTGGACCACTCAGGCCCAGATAACAAAAAAGGCTGTTGGAGACTCCAGTACTCATAACCTCTTGAACCATTGTGAGCCAGTGGAGACAGTTGGTGGCTGGGAAAGTGGATGGCTCTAAAGAGCCAATCCACCAATATCTGAGAGATGGTACTGAAGGTCTCTATGGGTCCCCAGCAGAGACCCAGGCAAAGCTGAGCCCCAGTGCAGGAAGGAAGCTGTCCTGAATGTTGAAGTTCAGGACGGTTCCCTGGGGCTGTGGTCTCTTTGATCTCGTACCATTACTGGTTAAAAATAATCTGAGCAAGCAGCTTTAATATAGAAACATTTTCTAAATTTTCTATTTATGTGTCTCTAAATAATAATAAAGTATAATTACTTTCTATTATTTAAAAAAGACATATATAGAACCCATAAGATGGCACTGCTATCAAGTTCAGTAAATAAATAAAATGCAATTTTTAAAAAAATTCCAACGGGGCGGTGGTGGCTCACGCCTGTAATCCCAGCACTCAGGAGACAGAGGCAGGTGGATTTCTGGGAGTTCGAGGCCAGCCTAGTCTACAAAGCAAGTTCCAGGACAACCTCCAAAGCTACAGAGAAACCCTGTCTCAAAAAACAAAAACAAAACAAAACAAAAACTCTAAATACATAAAGAACTAGATATAGCAGCTCATGCCTTATAATCAAAGCATTCTAGAAGCTGAGAGCAGAGGCAGGAGAATCACAAGTTTAAAGCCAGCCTGGGCTACATAGTTTGTTCCATGAGAATCCAGGCAAGAAAAAGAGATGGGGGGGGGGGGGGGGAGGGAGGGAGGGAGGGAGGGAGGGAGGAAGGAAGGAAGGAAGGAAGGAAGAGAGGGAGGAAGGAAGGGGTTTAAAAAAAGCATATAAAGAGAAAAAAATCCCCAAACCAGAAAATAGCCCTGTCTCTACATTGGAAACCAAACTGTCCCCAGGCGGCCATCTTTACAGGTAGAGAGTGGTGTTTACAGGGACTGTTGATTCTTCTCCACCTGTGAAAAATTGGATTAAGGGTTGGGGATTTAGCTCAGTGGTAGAGTGCTTGCCTAGCAAGCACAAGGCCCTGGGTTCAGTCCTCAGTTCTGGGAAAAAAAAAGAAAAAATTGGATTAAAGTACTTGTCACCTACAGTTTTAGGTTAAATACAATTTATGGAAAAAATTCCAAATATCATAATTACCTGTCATTTCCAGTCGTCTGAAATGCTGGTTTCTTCTGGGTTTGTTTTTAACAACCAGAATAAGAGCTCAACTCTGAGCAAGGAACATCTCTCCTCCCAGCCCCAAGGGCCACACCTGAAGCTGTAGATTCTCTAAAGCAAAGACGCAGGAATTACTGCATCTTCTTCCAAGGGGGACAGCATCGGAAGTGAGGCTCCTGGAGGGGTGAGGGTAGTTAGGGCCCTGAAATAAACATGGACACCTTCTCTTCCTGCTTCTGGCGTATCTCCAGACCTGTGGCAATGTTAGCCCCACTAAAAGTACTAGTACTGACCACTGCTGTCTAGTTGGCACTCAGAACCCAAAGCCCTGGTGCAGATTATCCCATTTAGTTTTAGGAAGTATATTTGCCAGGGCTGGAGACTTGGCTCAGCAAGTTAAGAATACTTGTTGCTCTTCCAGAGGACACAGGTTCAATTCCCAGCCTCCACATAGCAGCTCAGAACCATCTGTAACTCCAGTTCCAGGGACTTGGTGCACATACATGCAGGCTGGTGAAATATGCCTGCATGCAGGCAAAACATTCATATACATAAAGTAAAATAAATAAATCTTTAAAATGAAAGTATATTGTGCTTCCATTTTTTACCTATAGGGACATCCAGATACCAAAGTCACTGGTCACTAAATGGCCAAACCCTGTTTTGCATTCATGTGGGCTATTCCAAGATCATCTCTGCCCCAGACTCCTGTGGCCTGCTACCTACCAGGCATCTGCAGTCTTGGGTGAGCCTGGGAGCAGGGCTCCTCCAGTTCCCTTCAAGACTCCCCTGGGACTGGGACCAGATATGTCACCAGCCCCTTGGACAGAATCTCTGGGTACAAGGAAGTCTACCAGCAGCCTGAGGTACACTTGGATGAAGGGCACTGGGGAACTGCTATTTGCCTGGAAGCTTGAGGTTGAAAGGCATTTAGGCCAGTCTGAATTTCATATTAATTATGTCACTGGCCTGGCAAACTAAGGCCCCCAAAGAGGTAGCATGCTCTGCTTATATTTGCTCATAACGACTTAATTAGAGAAGCTGCCCTATTAGAAACGTCTGTTAGGCATTGGTTAGCATTGGAGTGGGGCTGTGGACTGAATCCCAGACCTACCACTTTGTACTCTGAATCTTTGTTTTGCTTATAGACAGAGTCTCATGTAGCCCAGAATGGCCTCACACTTCCTATATAGCAGAGAATGTCCTCCAATTCCTGATTCTCCTGCCTCTACTTCCCAGGTTTGTGCCGGGACTGCGGCCATATGCCCCCTTGCCTGGCTACCTCTCTGAGTCCTAGTCTTCTTCCTTCCTTTTTTTCTTTTTCTTTTACTTTCTTTTTTTTTTAATTTTACTTATTTTTATTTTGTGTATATGAGTGCTTTTGTTTTTCCTACCTGTATGTCTGTTCACAGGAAGAAAGTAGAGCCTACAGAAACCAGAAGAGGGCATTGGATCCTCTGGCATTGGAGTTACAAATGGTTGTTAATCTCCTTGTGGGTGCTGGGAATCGAACCTGGATCCTATGGAAAAACAGCAAGTACTCTTAACCACTGAGCCATCTCTCCAGTTCCCTCTAGTACCTAACATTCTTTTCAATGAAATATAATGTGTCCCTCATGATATTTTTGAGGCCTATTCATTTATTCATTTCATAAATATTAGGCTGAACTATATGAAATTACCGATATCTAATCACTTATAACACAGAAACAGTGGTTTTTATATAACTACAGTATTTTAAAATTGTGTGTGTGTGTATGTGTGTGTGTGTGTGTGTGTGTGTGTGTGTGTGCGCGCGCGCGCGTGTGTAGGGGCTTGGGAGAACACTGTGTGTGATTATCAGAGCTGGTAAATGTAAAATCAGTAAGGAAGGCCTATAGATTGGAAACTCAAGTAAGAATTGCTGTTACAGCCCTGAGTCCCAAATCTGCAGGGCAGGCTGGGAAGGGGAGCTCAGGTGGGGCTTCTATGTTGTCTTCTTGAAGGAGACATATCAGGTTCCTTCCGTCCTTCATCATCCATTGACTGTGTAGGAGACCCACCTCCGAATTGTGGAGGGTAATCTATTCTACAGTCAGTTGATTATAAATGCTAATTACACCTACAGTCTAGCAGAGTCTAAATGGAGTTACCTGTGTAAAGAAAACTGGCCAAGGCACCCAGTCTGATGGATCTTGCATTATATCTGATAACATCAATAGCGTCCTAAGTAGCTGGAGTCTATCTTAAGAGGTGCAGAGTGTTGGGAGAACAAATGTGAGCTGGGGTCAGATTCAGGGTTCATGGAGGCTAATGAGCTGCCTTGAAGAATGTAAGATGCTAAGCCATGACTTGAAAGAGGTTAGTAGCCAGCCCTGCCCAAGCATGCAGGCATGGAGTCCTTAGTTCTGGAACTGCAAGGCCAAGGTGGGTGAGCAACAGGTGAGCATTCCAAGGCACCATAGGGGCTTCAGATACTATCAATAGGGGAGATGGGGGTTAAACCAGAAACCCGGCTGCCTCCAGCATCCAGTATGGAATTTGACACAAGTCAAACCCCTCATGGTTGACAAGGTACCCTAAGACTTGGTGCACAATACAGGGACTCTCTGTTCTGGGCTCTCTGGACCCTGCCTCCTGGATTCTGATCCAATCTTACCAACTTCGTTCTCAAATTAGAAGTTTTTTTGGAACCCAGGGACCAACCTTGAAGTCCAACTATGTAAGTGATGTTTGTGATAGAGTTACAGGCCACCAAGAGAGGAGAATGGGGACTGCCCTGGGTGGGCCAAGTTGAGGAGGGACTGCCAGAGATGTACAGACCCCACCCCCACCTTTGTAACCCTGATTGCCTGCCCAGGCCACTATAACTCCATCCAGCTCTGTCCCCGCCTTGGTTCCTGAGTCCCCAAGGCCCCCCTTCCTGCCAAACAAAGCCCCCAGCCACCAGACTGACGTCCAACAGGCACCTGGGGCCTCCGGGCCTGGGAATCAAAGCCTGTTTTGCAAAGGAGGCCCTGTGTTTGGAGAAACACCCATCCCCTGCCGCCCAGTCCTTCAAAGAACCGGCATTGTTCTGTGCTGAGAAGGCGCCTCCTGACGCGCTGGGCAGGGTGCGGGCTGACGCTGGTGGACCTCTGATCTCAGGCCAGGCCCCCAGCCACTTGAGGGGAGGGTGGACCTAGGGGCCAAAGAGGGAGCAGCCTGTTCTTGTGGCATTGTGCCCCTTCCTCGTTCTGTGCCCACCTGGATTCCCATCTCTGAGTCCAGGCTCTCCCACCTGGGGATCTGCACAGGGCAGGCCTTAGGAGGTACCAGGAACAAGAATTGAGGTAGCAGTGGGATTTAGTGACCATAAGAGGTGTTTGAGGGCAAGTGTGTCATGTCCTTGCAAACATATCCTTGGGCACAGTGGTATATACAACTATGAGTCCAGTACTTGGGATGTTGAGGGAAGAGAATCATGAATTTAAAGCCAGCCTGAGCTACATAGAAAGACTCGGTCCCAAAAACTCGGGAAGGGTGTGTATAGGTGTGTCTGTGCCTGTGTATGTATATACATGAGTGTATATTCTCATTTTACAGATCACAAGACTGAGGCTAGAGAAGAAAGAACTGAGCCCAGAGTCTGTGAACTAACAGGCTGTTGTCCAGACCTTCCAACTGAAGCGCCACGCTCTTTTCTTTGTTGAAGAAACATTTCCCTTTACTTTTGTCCCACTGTGGTTCCCGTTGCAAATTAACATCACCTTAAATAAAATCTGCTCAGCCACAAACTAAGGCCACGGAACTGGCAGTGGTGCCCAGGTGGGTTGTGGGTGGCCCACATAGCACTCAAAAGACACCTTATCTGCCCTCCCTTCTGCCTGCTGTGCATCACGTGAGCTGGGTGGAGTGGGAGCGTTTAGTCTCGCTCCTGTGGCACAGCAGAAGTCTCTCAAGGCCCGAGAGGGTAAACAGAACCCAGAGCCACATCTCGGGAGCTAATTCTGTCCTGTCCTCTGAGATCACACTTCCTATTGTGGGACACTGCAGATCCTTTTGCCCAGATGTTCCCAGGGTGAACCTGGGTTCTGTGACCAAGAGCAGGGTCCCCACCACTGCAGGATGTCCACCAAACGACTTGTCCCTTCTGAGCCTCAGTTTCCCCTTCTGTCAAATAGGAATGCTAGTGCCCCATTTGGGGCTCTTAGGAAGATGAACTTGGGGGACAACACAGGGAAAGTCCTGAGAATAAACGGTACCCCAGATCAGGATCATTGTGGTTGCTTCACTTTCACTGTCTGCAGAGAGGAGAGGAGAGGCCAGGCTAAGGTGAGGAACTGTCTCAGTGGGAGCTGCTTCCCAAGCAGACAGCAAGGCCTCCTTCCTGCAGGGTTTGCCAGAGAAAGAAAGGGCAGGGAGGGAAGTGCCGGGTGCCTTGGGGTGGAGTGTTCTGATCTCCGGCCTGAAATTCCTGGGATTCTCGCACTGTCTTACCCACTTGGCCTGATGGGGCATGGAGTATGATCTTTTGACACTCAGGATGCGGCTGTCCTGGTAACATCTAAAAATCGTAGAGGTCACATCCAGACCCAGAACCCTGGAAAATTCCATCAGCCTGCATAGGGAAGTGGTGTGACAAAGGAGAAACTTAGGATACCTTAAGCAAGCCCCTTGACTTCTCTGTCTTTTGTGAGACAGATGGGCCCCATGGCCAGAGGTTCCATCCCAACCCTGTCACTGGCATCCCCAAGTCCAGACCTTCTGGCCTGATTCTTAGTCTATCAACTGGGGGCTTAGAAGATCTTCATTATCATTGTAAAGTTAACACCTGATGTTTCTTGACCGAGAAACTGGGTAGAGAGGTGCTCGAAGTTAGAAGATTGACTGACAGAACTAAACAGTCAGCCAAAGGCAGACAACATCAAACCCTGCTGCTCACCACACACACACACACACACACACACACACACACACACACACACACACACTACAGTAGGGCTCCTTCAGGGTCCGGCATATCAGACTGGTGCATAAAACAAACACGTGCCTCAGTCAGTGCAGATGCTCTGCTGACCTTGCTAAGAAAGAAACAGAAAGACAGGGGCTGTAGGTGCAGCTACTGAAGTGGATGCTTTGTTTTGAGACAAATGTCTCTCTGTGTAGTTCTGCTGTGCTGGAACTCACTCTGTAGACCAGGCTGACCTCACACTCACAGAGATCCGCCTGCTTCTGCCTCCTGAGTGCTGATATCACAAGTATGAGCCACTACACCCAGAAGAAATAAATTTCTTGGTCGGAAATGTACTCATGAAATTACAGAAAGACTGAAGAAGAGGCAGGAGCCATACCTCATGCTTACAACCCTTGCATGCCGGAGCTTGAGGCACCGGCAGAAATGAATGTTTTCTTAATGATTTATTTATTTATCTCTCTTTCTTTTGTTTTTGTTTTTTTTGTTTGTTTTGTTTTGTTTTTCAAGACAGGGTTTCTCTGTGTAGTTTTGGTGCCTGTCTTGGATCTCACTCTGTAGACCAGGATGGCCTCGAACTCACAGAGATCCACTTGGCTCTGCCTCCCAAGTGCTGGGATTAAAGGCCTGCACCACCACTACCCAGCTAGATTTATTTATGTATATGGGCATTGGTATTTTGCCTGCAAGCATGTCTGTGTGAAGGTGTCAGGTTCCCTGAACTGAAGTTACAGACAATTGTGAGCTGCCGTGTGGGTGCTGGGAATTGAAGCTGGGTCCTCTGGAAGAGCAGCTAGTGCTCTAACCACTGAGCCATCTCTCCAGCCTCTCAAAAAAGAATTTTTTTTTTTTTTTTTTTTTTTTTTTTTTGCCAGGCAGTGGTGGCGCACACCTTTAATCCCAGCACTCAGGAGGCAGAGGCAGGTGGATCTTTGTGAGTTTGAGGCCAGCCTGGTCTACAGAGCGAGATCCAGGAAAGGCACAAAGCTACACAGAGAAACCCTGTCTCAAAAAACCAAAAAGAAAAAAAAACGAATTTTTTTAGTGTTTGCTTTTCTCAGTCAGAAAAGTACTCATGAACTTACAGAAGGACTGGGAAAACAGTAGGATCGGTACCTAATGCCTACAGTCCTTGCATGTAGGAGGTTGAGGCGGGACTTCGGACCCAGATGACTCATCTGCTGACTCTCTCTGCAGGAGCTCACAGCACTGCATACACATGAAGGGTCACAGTGCAAGTAGCCAAGACGGCCTCAGGGGATACAAACACAGATGAAGGGGCCATTGCCTTGGAACCTGGGAATGCTTCCTGGAGGAGGAAGACCAACAGGCCCAGAGTAGGGAACATTCTGTGAGAACCCACAGACACAGGTTCTTACCACTCAGTAATCTCAGCGTTAACCTGTACAGAGGGCATCAGCAGGATGCAGATGGGAAGAGCTGGAGAATTCATGAATCAGAACCAGCCGGCCAGGGTGGGAGACGCCTATAATCCCAGCACTCAGGAGACAGAGGCAAGAGGATCTCTATGAATTTGAGGCTATCCTGGACTATATAGTGAGTTACAGGCCAGCCAATGATAAAGAATCAAAATAAAAGTAAAACAAAAAAATGAGCCAGTGAGCAGTGCACTCCTTTTGTCCCAGCACTCAGGAGGCAGAGGCAGGTGGATCTCTGTGAGTTCAAGGCAAGCCTGGCCTACAGAGTGCATTCCAGGACAGCTGGGGCTGTTATACAGAGAAATCCTGTCTTGAAAAACAAAACAAAACAAAACAAACTAGAAACAACTCATGAAAACCAGCCAAATTCACCAGGTCGTGGTGGAGCACATCTTTAATCCCAGCATTTGGGAAACAGTGACAGGCAGATCTCTGAGTTCAAATCCAGCCTAGTCTATGAAGTGAGTTCCAAACCAGCTAGGGCTACAGAGAAGCCCTTTCTTGGGGGGGGGGGGCACAAAGAAGGGGAGAAAACCTGTCAAATGCACGTGTCCTGATCTAGGTCCAAACAAGGACCAGCTAAGGATAGGCACAAAATATAGCTGGAGGTTACACATTTGAGCACTGAAGAGCCTTAGCTTGGAGAAGTGAGCCATAGGGTTGGTGGGGATCCTCCTCTGCCTGAGTTCTAATGAGACCTCACTCCATAGCCCACTAGCTCAGTAGTTCTCAACATTCCCAATGCTGCAACCCTTCAATACAGTTCCTCATGTGGGGTGACCCTCAACCATAAAATTATTTTTGTTGTGTCAGGCGGTGGTGTAGCATGCCCTTAATCCCAGCACTCAGAAGGCAGAGGCAGGTGAATCTCTGTGAGTTTGAGGCCAGCCTGGTCTACAGAGCGAGATCCAGGAAAGGCACCAAAACTGCACAGAGAAACCCTGTCTCAAAAAAAAAAAAATTTGTTGCTGCTTCTTAACTACAATTTTGCTATTGTTATGAATTGTAATATAAATATTTGATATTTCTGATAGTCTTAGGTGACCTCTGTGAAAGGATTGCTCAACCCCTAAAAGGGTCATAACCCACAGGTTGAAAACCACTTCACTAGTTGCTATGATTTTGAACAAATAGCCCCTCTGCTCTCTCTGTGCTTAAATGTCCCAATTTATAAAACTCAAGCAGTGATAACATAAAAATCTAAGGCTTGGCTGGAGATCAAGCCAGCTAACATAAGTAAAGTAAACACCATATATATGTAGACAGAGGTACATATTTGAAAAACACCTGTATATCAACAGTAAGGTTCTATTTGTAGAATATCCACAGAATATCATGCAGATACTAAAAAATCTAAAAGTACTTTAAGAAGTTTCAATGGCATGAAGAAACATCCAAAATATTGTTATTTTGGTATTTACTTGTAGATGAAATTCTCTTGTGCTCACCTGGCACCAAAGTCCCACAGTCCCACAGCTAATCAGACCCAAATGAACACACAGAGGCTTAATTAATTAAAACTGCTTAGCCATTAGTTCAGGCCTACCACTGACTAGTTCTTACATTTAAACTCAGCCCATTTCTGTTAATCTGTATGTTGTCATGTGTTCTGTGGCTTTACTTGTATGTCATCACATGCTGCTCCATGGATGGATGGATGGCATTTCCTAACTTGGCCTTCCACTTCCCAGAATTCTCCTTGTTTATCCTACCTATACTTCCTGCCTGGCTACTGGCCAATCAGCTTTTTATTAATCAACTAATCAGAGCAATACATTCACAGCATACAGAAAGACATCCCACAGCATTTAGTTATCTGTATGCTATGTGTGTGACGGTTTGCCTGGTGTGTGTATACATCCATGAGTGTGCCTTATGATCCTTGAAGGTCAGAAGAGGGTGTTGGATGTCCTGTTATAGACATTGTGAGCCAACATATGGAGTGCTGAGACTGAACCCAAAGCCTGCAAGAAGAGCAAATGCTCTTAACCACCAAGTCCTCTCTCCAGCCCTACATCATATTCAGTGAAAAGGGAAATAAGGACGGTGACCAAACAATGTACCTCGATGGGTATTTAAGTGGATTTACTCAGAAGAACACCTAGAAGAATTCAGATAACAAATGATTACCTGCCACACACACACACACACACACACACACACACACACACACACACACACTGTCCTGGAACTCATTCTGTCTGACCTCAAACTCACAGAGATCTCCCTGGCTCTTCTTCTCAAGTGCTGGGATTAAAGGTGTACAGTGGGTTTTTCTCTTTCCAACCAACTGTATTTTCTAATTCTTTTTCTAGGATTGATGTGTATTTATTTTTTTAATTATTTGTTTGAGATAAGGTCTCACTGTGTAACCCTAGCAGGCCTGGAACTATGTAGACCAGGTTGGCCTTGAACTCATAGAGATCCACCTGCCTTTGCCTCCTGAGTGCTGGGATTAAAGTCCTGGTGCACCATCTATCTTTTTAACTTTAAATCATTCACAAGTGCAGAATTCATGACTTAGAGTGAGTTTTATTCAATAACATTGTTTATTCACTTAATAAATATTCAAGTATTCAACCATGTGTGGGTGCTAGGCACTGTTGTGTGAGCTGTTTGGTCCAAATCCAAAGGGAAGAAGTTGGAAGGGGAGAAAAAGGGAAGGCCTAGGGTACCTGCTCCTGCTTTAAAGCACGCAGCCCTTGCTCCCCAGATGAGTAGTGTGCCCCCTTTTCCCTCCTGAGCAACACTTCTGGGTGTCTGCCTACAGGAACCAGCATGCCTTCCACATGATTCACCAAGAGGAAGACACACACATTCGCCCTACCTGTGAAGAGACAGAGAACAAACATCTGTTGAGGTGACCCGTCACCACTCTGGGAACTTTGTTCCTGCCCACTCAACAAATTCCTCCAGCCACCTCAGGAGGAACATACCCTCCCCTCCATTATGGAAGATAAGGGAGAGGAGCCCAGGAAAGGAAAGCCACTTATGCAAGGTGACCCGCTGTCAGAGGAGCTGAGACTTAAGCTGGGTTCCTCCCTACAGAGAGCCCTTTGCCTTCTCGGTAGAGCTCCTAACTCCCTCCATCATCACCAGCCTTCCCTGTGTGCTGGGTCACCTGTTAAGGACAACATCCCAGGTCTTGTCTTACACTTCAGCTGCAATGTGGAGGTATGAGGTAGGTGACAGAGGCTCAGAGGGGTCACAGTCACACCTCCCTGGAGCATAGAGGCACTGAGATGTGCAACCTGCCCTAACTGGTTCCAGAAGTGGGAACCTACACACTTGGGTCACCCTGCCTGCCTTCTGGTCCTCACTCAGCCTCCTCCACACAGCACAAGGCTCGGGGCTTTTCATTTCCTTTGTTTCTTTCGCTGTTGTGGTAGCTGTTGGCTGGTTATTTGCTTTCTTGTTTTGATACAAGGTCTCACTATGTAGCCCTTGGCTGGTCAGGAATTTAACTTGTAGAAACCAGGCTGGCCTCAAACTCCTAGAGAAGACTTGAGAACCAGCCAGTACTCCTGGGCAGTTCACCCATGGCTCCTGCCCACTCTAGAGTGTAGAAGTGGAAATGAGCAAGACTCCCTGGTTCTACTACTTTGACGATCCACTTGGTCTCCTGTAGTCTTAACTTGTAAGAAAGAAGGTATGATGCTCCTACAAGTATTTTGAGGGTAAAATGGGGAAGTGGGTGTAGGACCCAAGCTCCAGAGCTAGATACATGAAGACCACTGTGCAGATGAGAATTCCACTCTGACTCCTGCTAATCATTACAGCCAAGGGCTGCTGATGTGAGGAAGAACAAAGAGAAGGGGGCTGCGGTGTCCTTGCCTCAGAGGACCCCTCTTGGCATGGCATCTAGGGAAGGCTGCTTAGAAGAAGGGGCATGTTAAGCAGAAATGTGAAGAAAAGAGGAAAGAGTGAAAGGGTCTAGAGTGAAGATGTAGCAAGCCAGAGAATGAAAAGGGACAGGCTGATGGGTTAATTACAGGAACGCAATGGCTCAAGTGACCTCAGAAGTAGATCAGCCTACTCAGCCTCCCATGCTTCCTCTGTCCTGTAACCTCAGACACTGCTGGTGTCCCCGGAATAACAATAATCACTCCTCTCTAAGCATGCAACTCAACATTGCACTACCCGACCACAAACTCTACTCTTCCCCACACAGGCACGGCACAAGTCCTACTCCAACTGCTCCTGGATGCATTGGCACCTCCAGCCCTGGCCCTCCGCCTTCCTGCTCATCATGCCTCTTCTTCCTCATGCCTTTCCCCGTTGAAGGCCAGCACCCCCACGACACTATCAAGCACGCCCTATGTCCTTTACCTCACTGGTCAGGCAAACCCCTTCCTATCCGCTTCATCCCTAGCTGTGCCTAGCAAGCCAAACACCGCCGAACCTGTCCCATCACAGGTGAGAGGACTTTTCCTCATAATTCCACAGTCTTCACCCCGCAAATGGGCCTTGGACGTTGCCCAGCAACCAGTCACTCAACGGCAGCTTCTTTCAGCCTTCACCACTCTCCCCCGACTGCGATCCTCTGTTCTTGATCTCAGTGGCACCTCTACCTCCCACTTGGCAGAGAAAGGAGATGCCATCCTTTATCAGTTCCCTGTCATGCATGCATGTGCAGACATGCATAGAGAAGCACATGTGCATATTAGATGAACATGCACACACGCCGCATACAAAAGTATACATGCAGACACACATGCCGCATACAGAAGTATACATGCAGGAACATGGGAACCATCTACTTCTTTTTGTGTGT
Source organism: Onychomys torridus (assembly GCF_903995425.1). Lineage (NCBI taxonomy): Eukaryota > Metazoa > Chordata > Mammalia > Rodentia > Cricetidae > Onychomys > Onychomys torridus. The sequence goes on from NC_050444.1 coordinate 133,645,551, forward strand.
GTCTTCTAAGACAGGGCTTCATATTGAGGCCCAGGTTAGCCTGGAACTCACCATATTCCTCCCACCTCAGCCTCCAAGTGCTGGGATTGCAGGCATAAACTCCCACACCCAGCTTTATATTTCTTATCTCTTCTTTCTCTTGGGTTTCTACTTCTTGCTCTGATTCTTCTGTCGGCCTGTGCATGTGGTCAAGCCACCTCATTAATCAAAAACAAAAGCCAACTCCCTCAACCTCGCCTCCCTCTCACAGCTGTCTACACTAGTGTCTACTGCTGGTCTCCTGCAAAGGAGGTCTGTCCCCACGGTCTCACTTCCAACACTTGTCTTTTAGAAAGTACTCAGCCTCCTCCACACAGCACAGTGCTCAGAGCTTGTCTTCCCTTGTTTATTTTGTTGTTGATGATCTGTTTGTTTGTCTTAAGACAGGGTCTCACTATGTAGCCCTTGGCTGGTCTGGAATTTACCATGTAGACCAGGTTGGCCTCAAACTCCTAGAGAACCTCCTGTCTCTTCCTCCCAAGTGCTGGACCTAAAGGCATGCACCACCATGCCTAGCTTTGGATTTGAAGTATTTTTTCAGATAGCTAAGAGGCAATCACCACTTCCTATGGGATTTGGGGGCAGGTGGCTCACTGTGCCTTCAAGAGTATTTTCACTGTGTGATGGAATAGGAAGGCTGCCTAAGGCACCTAGTGCCTGTGTCTGCATGTGTACTTCTGTGAGCATGTGTGCCCGTGGGGTGATAGAAACCTTGGCTGTCTTAACTGCGGCCATAATTGCTCTGGTGTGCGTAACTTGTCAAACTGGACACTTTAATTAGGGGCAGTATACCGTCCCCCTGGGCAAGCAGCCTCTTGCATTGCCTGGAAACTTCTCAACGACTTCTGCCATGCCACAGAGTACCACCATGTCACCCCTCAATTTTCCCTCCTCTCCATCCCCCGAGCCCCAAACTCTCAAATGCTAATCACTCACCTGTGCCATAATAGTAGCTCCTCAGCAGCCAAACTGCATGGTCAGGTGCCCAGGCATCACTTCTAAGTTGCATCCAAAGGAATCTTGTTGAAATATGACAAAGCCTAAAATTCATGGCTTGGCCGACCAGGTCAGCAAACGGGGCCTTCCCTTCAGCTCTAGACTTCTGCTTTCCCAGGACCCTGGTTCCCAGGGCTCTCACTGCACTGGCTTTTTGAAGGATTCCCTGTCTCAGGACTTTGTACCTGAATTTTGCTTTTCCTGTTCATGCTTCAGATACTGACTCAATTATCACCTCCTCAGGGAAGCCCTCTTTGACTTATCCTGTCCAATTTTCATCCAGAGACTCTGTATCTCATTTTTGCAGTATTTGCAGTGATTGGGCTTTGGTGATCTGTGTGCCTATATTTCCCTTCTGGATTACTAGGAAAGAGCCTGTCTGTCTCTGTCCACCATAGTATCTCTAAGGCCTGATCAGATGGACCTAACCATAACATTAGTAGTAACTATGTGAATTGGGGCTGGAGCTGTAACACACTTGATAGAGTTTACCTAATATGTGTAGAGCCCTGGGTTCAATCCCCAGCATGCCATAAAACTGAGCATAGAGGTACATGCCTGTGATCCCAGCCCATGGGAGGTGGAGGCAAGAGGAAGATTAGACCTAAGTTTGAGGCCATGAATTTCAGGCCTGTCTGAGATTCTCTTGTCTACAAAAACAAACAACAAACAAACAAACAACCCATGAATTAATAAGTATATGAGCAGCATGCTTTTCTGGTACGCAGTTGTATTCATCCCCCCTAGCCAATTTTGCTCTTGACAGATGAGATGATAGTTTCAGGGAGGCTAAGAAACTAACCCCTGGCCACACAGCTGCAAGGCATCAAGCTTCTGCAAGAACCAAGCCAGAGTTCTCCAGCTTCTCCAGGTGCGGGGAGGAAGTGTTCACACATCTACCCCTCCAGACTCTTCAGGCTACAGATGCAGTTTCTCCACATATCAGCCCGTGAGGTGGGCGGTCCATGCCTTCCCAGCTTCAGTAACTGAGGAGCAGAGTGCCATGAACTGCCTCCAGTTACTCAGCAAGAGAACAGAACCGGGTTTCTCACCCAGGGCAGCAGACTCTCCACGGTACCAGGCACGACAGAACAGGCCAGCGAAAGCACAGTCAGGATGCCAGGAGATGGTTAACCTCCCAATAAAGAACTGAGCTGGCTCCAGGGCATCTCTCTGGTTTACACTTGCCACCCTGAGTCATCTTGACGATGAGAAATGCTCGTGCCTAGAACTGCTCTGTTGACCCGTGACCCACCAGGAACTGTCTGCACCAGAGGGAGAGACAAAAGTAGGAGCCATGCCGAGGACCATCCCTGGGACCAACTCAAGAAACCCAAGGTCAAGAAAGCCTCTTTCTGAAGTCCCACCTCGACCTCAGCTTAAAAATAAACTGTCTGGAGCAGGGCATGGTGGTGCATGCCTGTAATCCCAGCACTCTGGAGGCAGAGGCAGGTGGATCTCTGTGAATTCGAGGCCAGCCTGGTCTACAGAGCAAGTTCCAGGAAAGTCAAGACTACACAGAGAAATCCTATCTCAAAGAAAGAGAGGAGAGAGAGAGAGAGAGAGAGAGAGAGAGAGAGAGAGAGAGAGAATATAAACTAGTCTTTAGGGTGACTTTTCAAGGACAGCCTAGGTCAGTCATTATTGTTCCCCTTAGGGCACAATGTGAAATTGTGGAAATGGGGGAGGAGAGTGCCAGATGTTCACAGGCTCTGAGTGGAATCAGCCAGTATCCATCTGGATCCAGACCAACAGCCCTTAGGCACTGGAGCTGCTCGGGCCTGAGCAGCCCTGCCTGCTGCCTGTCTTGGAGGCAGAAGAGACCAGGCCAGCAAGCTACAGCAACCAGTGCAAGGGGCGGAGCTTCCTAAGAAGGCTTCTTGGCTGGTGGGGTGGACATTCTGCCTTCTGGACTTTACAAGGCATGGTTCGTGCCTTTGTTCTAGACCCTAACAGAGCCGTGTGTCCCAAATTATTTGCAAATCCAGACCCAGCTTTGCTTTGCTTCTTTCTTTCTTTCTTTCTTTCTTTCTTTCTTTCTTTCTTTCTTTCTTTCTTCTTTTTCCTCTCCTCCTCCTCCTCCTCCTCCTCCTCCTCCTCCTCCTCCTCCATCTTTTAATCTAGAAAATGGGGTTACCTATCCTAGAAGATGTCAATTGGTTGTCTGGACAAAGCCTCAGACTTTCTCTTACATTTAACTAGACTGACCCCATCCTTCCACTTGATGGATAGGTATTTAAGCTAAGCATGGCCCATTAATGGGTTCGAGTACCCTAACTAGCCAAGAAGTAGGCTCCTCCAGGCTGACCCATGGTGGGGCTACACAGTCCCTTAGCTATGCTGGATAGAGATGCCTCTTTTTTGTTTTGTTTTGTTTTTCGAGACAAGGTTTCTCTGTGTAGCTTTTGAAGCCTATCCTGGATCTCACTCTGTAGCCCAGGCTGTCCTCAAACTCAGAGATCCACCTGGCTCTGCCTCCTGAGTGCTGGGATTAAAGGCGTGCGCCATCACTGCCAGTTGAGATGCCTCTTTTTACTGGGACTTCCCAGCTCAGTAGTATCAACATCCTCCTCTCTGCCACCCCCAATTTCTACAGGGTCTTATGCAGCCCAGGCTAGCCTCCAACTTATTTAGCCAAGGACAGCTTTGAACTTCTAGTCACCCTGCCTCTGTCTCCAAAGTGCTGGAATTATGGAGGGTGCCACCACACCTGGGACTCAACACAGGCATGAGTAGACATGATTTAGGAACTTAAAACACTAGGCCTCTGCTCAGGCCTGTTGCTGGTAACCAGTCTGTCCTGAGGCCGTGTGACAAATGCAGATGGGAAACACAGAGAAAGGCTGTGTCGAAATGATCTTCCCTCTCCACCCACCAGCTGTGCGACCCTCTCTCTACCTTTCAGCCTTTCTGCATCCGCATTCCTTACTTATAAAGTGGAGATTGATCATAACAGCACCTAACACCCAGGGTGGCTGTGAAAATGTTAAAAAGAATGCAGTATACTTGATACACGGATACCTAAAAATATGGACCTTACATCCAAGCATGGTAGTCTGTGTTGGTAATCTCAGCACTCAGGAGGCTGAGGCAGGAGGATATTTTCATAGATAGTAGGTCAAAGGTAGGGAGAGCCTGGCTGACTTGTGCTCAGAAGGAGAATCCGAGGGACCACTGGCGAGCTAATGGTTCAGAGGGCAAAGGTGGATGCTTTCCGGTCTGGCAGCCTGCACAAAAGCAAAAACCTGACTTCTGCAGGTTGTTGTTGCAGGGTACTTAAGCAAACTGTGTAAAGATGTGTCTGTGTTTCGCCTCACCTGGTTGGTTTAATAAAGAGCAGAATGGGCAGCAGCTAGACAGGAGGAAATAGGAAGGACTTCCGGGGAGAAAGAGAGACTGAGGGTAAGAATCTAGACATGCAAGAGACACCAGGGAGACACGGAGGGGGTCGGACACACAAAATGGAGGAGAGGTAAAGAGCCATGTGGCAGAATATAGATTAATAGAAACAGGTTAATTTAAGCTATAAGAGCTAGTTAGGAACAAGCCTAAACTAAGGCCGAGTTTTCAAAATTAATAATAAGTCTCCATGTCATTATTTGGGGGCCAGTGGTACAAAGAAAGTCCAGCTACAAGTTGGACTCTGACCTCCACGTGTGCTCCCTCCCCCGGTAAATAAATGTAATAAAAGTACTTTATGTTAGGGTTTCTGGTCTGTTCAGTATGTTCACAACATGTACCTTGGGGGCTAGATAAGGTGTCCGCCACCAAAGTGTGAGGACCCGAGTTCAACCCCTGGTATGCACCAAAAAAGCCCATCATGGTAGCATGACTTGTAATCTTAGCGCTGAGGAGGCAAAGACAGGGGGAACCCTGGAGCTCACTGGCTAGCCAGCCTAACTGAATATGAGAGCCTGGGTCCCCCTGAGAGATCTTCTCTAGAAAACAAGGGGAATGGCTCCTGGAGAACACTTAAGGTTGATGTCTGGCCTCTACATGTACATACATCCATGTGCAGAGGCACACACAGGTACAGACAGATGTGTCTTGGAGATATTAATTATACCTAATAAAGATACACTATTCACCTCTTTGATGGCCCCTTTTTCTCCCCCTTCTCTCCACACACTCCAGGCTTTCCTCAAGCCGTCCTCATGCCCCGCCCCCACCTCCATCTCACTGCTCTTCCCTTAGAGGCTTCTCTAGAGCTGGTGAGAGATTCCATTACTGACAAGCATCCAGGAATAGATTGCTGGGCTCCCATGACTGAGCTTTCTTGTCTACAACGTACTATTAACATCCTACCCAGAGCCCTTAGCCTCACAACAGTTTTGTTCAAGTGGTCACAGCTCTCTGCACAAGGATTTTCTCTAACCTGGGCAGGATTCATCTGCCTGGGCAGCATTCTATAGTCAGAGAGTTAATGCCCTGGAAGCATCTTCAGCCATCATAAACTCAGAAAGTCAGTGGATAAGAATGCTTCCTTTCCTTCTACGGGACAATTTGAGATGTGTCCCACCATCTCTGAAAGGGCTCAGTACTCTGGGAGGACAGTTCTCTCAAGGAAAAACAGCTTTGCTTCACTTCCTGGGAACATCTTAGCTTTGACACATTACAGCAAGCAGATCTCATGCCTGTCCTTTTAAAAACTTCCCAAATGCCAAGAAGCTATCCCTGACTTGGTGAGGCTCCAAAACAGGCAGTGCCAGGTGGCCAGGGACTAGCACATGCAGGAGCAGGAAGAGTGTGTCAAGGACACAGTAGCACTCTTGTGTTTCCCAGGGGCATCCCCTGCTGTGTATTCCCAATATACTCAAGGTATACCTTGAGAACAGACAGACTAAGGTACACACAATTGCCAAGGTTCTAAAAGGAAACTTGAACACACTTCAGTTTAGTGCGGCTAAGTTCCTGCTTCAGCATCTGCTTTGCAAGGTACCAGTTAAGGCACATCCAAGTCCTCATCACAGTCAATCTTCCTATCTTTGTTTTTCGTTTGTTTGTTTTGGTTTTTGTTTTAAGACAGGGTGTTACTCTGTGGCCCTAGCTATCCTGAAACTCACTATGTAGACCAGGGTGGCCTCAAACACACAGATCCACCTGCCTCTGCCTCCTAAGTGCTGGGATTAAAGGTGTGTACCACCACACCAGGCTATCTGTCTTTGTTATGTCCTTTCATCTCAAATGTCTTCTTATCTCCCATCTATCTGCGTCTATATTTTTCAATAATCAGTTCCAGAATTATATTATTATTATTATTATTATTATTATTATTATTATTATTATTATTTTATTTCCTCGTGATAAGCATAGGAATGGTTGTCTGACTCTTTGAACTTCCAGAATGGTTGGTTTCTTCTTTGTGGTTTGGTTTGGTTTTTCAGACGGTATCTCTGGCTGGTCTAGGACTCTATGCAGTCAGAGAGAACCTTGACCCTCTTATGCCTCTGCCTTCACCTCCCAAATGCTGGCGATGGAACCCAGGACTTCAGGCATGCTGGTCCAGCATTCTACCTCCTGAGCTGTATCCCCAGCCCTTGGTATGACCTCTGCCTGCCTCATCCCTTGACCTACTAGAGGCCATTGACCACTTTACAGGGCCACTTTTGTTCAACTGGTTAATTACCCCAAGGCTACAACTAATCTTATCATTATCCAGAACAGCTCCTGCTCTGGGTTCTAGGACTCTGTGGTCCCTGGGTGGCCATAGTCACCTCTCTCTGGCTTTCCAGCTCCAGGGATATCTGCCCATGGGGCCATCAAGACTTCCTATCTCCTGCTTCCTATCCCAGTCCCTCAGACCAGATCTACTCTACTTCCTCTTTACTGGAATATTTCCCCCCAATTCGCCAGTCCTTTGCCCCACTCCAGCCTTCCCACTATGTGAAACTCAGCCCTTGTTCAGATCACCCCAGCCTCTACCAATGACCTCAGAAGAAGTGCAAATCAGCTGAAGATATTCACAGGAGTCTGCTGTGTGACCCTGGGCGAATGATGTAAGTCCTGGGCCTGTAGGATCCTGCAGGAAAGCAAAACAGTAACGCACACTGCTCAGGGTGAATCTTTGTTTTTTATTTTCTTTTTCTTTCTTACTTTCTCGCCCCCTCTCCCGGAGCTGAGGATGGAACCCACTGAGCTAAATCCCCAAACCTCGATTTTTTTTTTAATTTTATTCTTTTTCTCAATTTCTTGAGATAGGGTCTCTCTATATAACTCTGGCTATCCTGGAACTCACTCTGTAGATCAGGCTGGCCTCCAACTCACAAAGATCCTCCTGACTCTGCCTCCCACGCGCTGGATTAAAAGCATGCGCCACCACACCCTGAGAAGTTTCAAAGATGCAGCCCCCTCAGTAACTGTTAAATGAATACTGTTTTTCTGACTACCTGCTTTGCAGGGTGGTGGGGGAAATTAAATGAAATAATTTCTAGAAGACACATAGAACTCTACCCAGCCCCAGAGTATGTGTTCTCAGATCCTTTGCTCCATGTCACAACATCAGCTGCCTTCACAGATCACCACAAATGGGGAGGTCGACAACAGAATGAGTTTCTTCAGAGGTCTGTGGGCCAGAGTCTAAAATCAAGGTGTTAACAAGACTGGCTCACAGCCATCTGAGCGACAGGCTACTCCATGCCTATCTCCTGGCTCCTGGGGCCTGCCAGAAATTTTGACACTCTTGTGGCCGCCTGCACCTGATAATGTCAACCTCTGCCTTTCTACACGCGTGACCTTGCCCTCTGTGTCTACCCTCCAGTCTCCTGTTTGCTCTTATAAGGACTCCTGTCACTATATTTAGGGTCCACCCTAAATCCAAGATAATCCCCTCTTGAGATCCATAACTTAGTCACATCTGTAAAGACCCTTTCAAGTTCCACAAGTTAGGGCTGGGGCATGTCGTTTGTGGGGGTGATGGTAGGGGTTGGGAGGTGTCTTTTTCTTTTTTTTTAAATACAAAGAATTTAAGTAAGAACAGATGCCAGATTCCTGAGGATGGACAGGCCAAGGGGAGATGTATACAATCATTTGAAAAAGAACTGATTGAGAAGGATAAAGATGGCGGCTGGGGATGTAATTCAGTGAGTAGAGTGATTGCCTCTCATGCACACCTGAAATCCAAGCCCTCATGAGGTACAGGCAGGAGGACAAGAAGTCCAAGTTCATCCTCAGCTACTTAGCGCTGAAGGCCAACCTGGGCTACATGAGACACTACACTGTCCCAGAGGGAAAGAAAAAACAGAGATGAAAAAGGAGCTGGAGGGAGACTCAGAAGACAAATTTGTCTCGTGTGTGTGTGTGTGTGTGTGTGTGTGTGTGTGTGTGTGTGTGTGTCTGTGTGTGTCTGTGTGTGTCTGTGTGTGTGTGTGTATGTCTGTGTGTGTGTATGTCTGTGTGTGTGTGTGTGTGTCTGTGTGTCTCTGTGTGTGTCTGTGTGTGTATGTGTGTGTGTCTGTCTGTGTCTATGTGTGTGTGTGTCTATCTGTTTGTGTGTATGTGTGTGTGTCTATCTGTGTGTGTGTGTGTGTGTGTGTGTGTGTGTGTGTGTACATACCATGGTGAAGTCTGAGGACAACCTGTGGGAGTCATTTCTCTGCCCCTAGCATGTGAGTCTCAGGACTGACTTCAGGGTCTCAGACTTGCCGGCAAGCACTTTTAACCACCAAGCCGTCTCATCAGCCCCTTGTCCCCATTTCAAAGGTTAGAGGACTGTAGAGATGGCCCAGTGGTTAAAAGCACTTGCTGCTTTTGCAGAGAACTTGGGTTCAGTTCCCAGCACCACACAGTGGCTCACAACCATCTGTGCTTCCATCTCCAAAGAACCCAAAGCCTTCTTCTGGCCCCTCTGGGTATCAGGCATACAGGCAGTATACATATACATGCAAGTAAAACACTCATGTAAATAAAATCAATAAATCCAAGAAACAAAATTAGAAAATAAAAGATAGTAGAATACCAGGTGTGGAAGTACATGCCTTTGATCCCAGCTCTCAGGAGGCAGAGGCAGGGGGATCTCTGCTTAAGGCCAGCCTGGTCTACATAGTGAATACCAGGACAGCCAGGGTTATGTATGTAGAGAGATACTGTCTTTAAAAAAAAAAAAAAGAGCCAGACTATAGTCCCATTTACTCAAGAAGCTGAATCAGGGGCTGGAGAGATGGCACAGAGGGTAAGAGCACTTGGTGCTCTTCCAGACGGCCTGAGTTCAACTCCTGATACCCACACGGTGGCTCACCACCATCTATAGCCCCGGTTCCAGAGCATCCAACAGCCAGGCCTATGTTCCATACACATGCATGCACACAAAAACCATTCATCTACATAAAGTAAAATAAGTAAGTCAAGACAAAAAAAGAGGTTGAAGCAGGAGGATGTCCAGGTCAAGGCTTGCCACGGTTGTCACCAAGCCTAACGTCCAACCCTAGGTCCCACCCAGTAGAAGGAGACCTGACTCTAGCAAGTTAGACTGAGGGCTCCACAGGTGTGCTTAAAGCATCTCTCTGCCCCTCTCTTAATGGTGGGAAGAGTTGGAGTCTCCTGAGGGGAAACAGAGGTGGCAGAGACCTTAAAGACACGGAGACTTTAACAACATGTAGGTGTGGGGGCACACGGTCGCAGTCTCAGCACTCGGGAGGCTGAGACAGGAGGATCACTGCAAGGTCAAGATCAGCCTGAGCTACATAAGAACACTGTCTCCAGAGGGAGAGGGGGTGGGGCTACAGGAAATGGATTGAGGAGCTGGCTTCAGAACAGTCACTATCAATAAATCTGAATAGATGATTCAACAAACCCCAGCCTAGGCCAGCCACAGATCAACAACAGGCCACAGAACAAGTCAGGACAGAGATATAGATGGAAGAGAGACAGGAGATGTGTGAGCCAAAGAACCATCAAAGACAAGAGAAAACATAACCATCCGAGCCTGGGATGAAAGCCCCTGACATTCAGAAGGCCGAAACAGGGGTCGCAAATCTCACCTCCGTTTCTTCTTCCTCTTCTTCTTTTTTGTTTTTGTTTTTGTTTTTGTTTTTTTTTTTTGTTTGTTTGTTGTTGTTGTCAAGACAGGGTTTCTCTGTGCAGCTCTTTTGTCCTGGAACTCTCTCTGCAGACCAGGTTGGCCTCAAATTCAAACTCTGAGATCCGCCTGGCTCTGCCTCCAAGTCCTGGGATTAAAGGCGTGGAAGGGTGCACCACGCCAGGCTCTCCCCTTTGTTTCTTGAAGCACTGAAGATGGCTAGAGGCCAGACAGAATGACAGTGAGGAGGCTGAGACCCCAGGAAGTCCTTGGGGTTACTGAAGGACATACATGAAGCTGGGGTGTTCCTCACAGGCCCCAAGAAGGTAGTAGGGAGTCCACGGGGGTCCATTGTCTGAGAGCAAGTAAGGACAGTCACCAAGGGTTCTCTAGAAATGTAGTACTTCTAATACTTTTGTCTCCTTTGCCCCCTCCAGGCCTCTGTGAGATGAGCCCAGCCTGATATGCCGCCTCTGGAGCTTCCTCTAGACCATTTCCACAGTGCCCGTTGGCCCTCTCACCCTGCACAGTGAATGCTTTTCTCCCACTAAACTCTCTGGCAGGGTGGGGACAGGTAGTCCCCAGCCTCCAATTTGTACCTCCAGTTTGCGGCTTCCAAGCCTGACCTGAGCTCCAGATCCACATGCCGCCCACTGCTGCATTCTATTCTGCACATTCCAGTGCCCTTAGAACCCAATAGATCCAAGACTGGCCTTACCTCATTCCTTGCCACACTGGTCCTCTGCTTCAGTAAGAGGTTCTCCAGAGACCTTCCTCTGAGGTTGACCCCACCTGGGCTCTTCTCCCTCCTCTGTCGCCTGCTTCCCTGTGTGGTTCCTGTCCTCCTTTGCCTGTTGGTCTACCTGGACAACACAGAACTTTGCCCCTGTGTGCGCTGCCCTGCTCTCGGGGCTCCTGGTGTCTATTCTACCATCCATCCCTCTATGGTTTCCACTCTTCTTCAGAGCACATAGGCAGCTCAAAATGTACTTATACAATGAGATTTTGCTTTGCTGTTGCATTATTTGCTTGGGGTATACTTCCAAAGCAGAGTTAACAGTTATACTTAAGTACTTACGTATGTGACTGTTCTTGTTGTTTGTTGACTGTTTTTGCTGTTTGTTGACTGTTTTATGTGACTGGGTTTTGTTTTGTTTTTAAGACAATGTCTCACTATGTAGCCCTGGCTGTCCTGGAACTTGCTATGTAGACCAGGCTGGCCTTGAATTTACACACAGTACTTTTCCTGACTCAGCTTCAAGTGCTGGGATTACAGACTTGAACCATCACGTCCAGTTAACTAGGTGGTTTTTGGTTTCTTGTTATTGTTGGGTTTTTTGTTTTGTTTTGTTTTTTGGTTTTTGGTTTTGTTTTGTTGTTGTTCTTGTTCTTGTTTTGTGGAGCTGAGGATCGAACCCAGGGCCTTGTGCTTGCTAGGCAAGCACTCTACCACTGAGCTAAATTCCCCAACCCCGGTTTCTTGTTTTTTTTTTTAAGACAGGGTTTCTCTGTGTAACAACTCTGGCTGTAGACCAGTAACTCATTTTATAGACCAGGCTGCCCTCGAACTCACAGAGATTCACCTGCCTCTGCCTCCTGAGTGCTAGCTAGCACCACTGCCCATCAACTGTGCAGGTTTTATCGGGTATTGATAATTACTTCTACATAGTACCACTGGTGCATGTTTGTGTGGTCTGATGCACATTGCCAGTAGAGGGTTTCGCTGTTTCTGTCCATTAAAAGGCACACAGAGCAGCAGTCTCCTCCTTGCAGAAGTCCCTCCTGCTCCTAAGAAGATGTGGCCCTTGCTCTATTTGGTAGGGCATAATCTCCATAATGGAGAGTAATGGAGGGGGAGCCTAGGATGGGGAGGCTAATTCAGACTGTGAGAAAACCTCAGACCCTTCAAGTTGACATTCCCACTTACCTCTGCCTTCTGAACAGCCTCACTGGCCCAACCTTTCCCCAACCTTCTGTCTCTACCGTCTAGCTAATCTTTATTCAACGGCTGTGGTGTTTCCCAGTGCCAGAGCAGAGAAACCACAGTCGCTCAGTGTGAGCAGGGACACTGGGGCTCACAGGGCCCACACAGCCAAGAGCCAGCACTCTCCCCATGGTGCCTGCTGAGAAGAGACAAGGGAACAGGAGGACAGTCCCAAGAACGACTGTGTGCAAGACCCTCTGGAGAACACTTTTCACCTAGCCTCTCTCTCAGTACTAATCCAGAGGGTCCAAGAGTAGCAGCCCCCATCTACAAAGCACGAAATTGTTGCCCAGGGTTTATACACAGGCAAACCCAAGAAGAACCGGAATAGACCCTTACCCCTAGAGAGGGTTCCCCCCCACACCTTCCAGCCACACTCATCTCAGAGGGAGCACTAAAAATCAACAAGGCTGGGGGGGGGGGGGGTTAAGTCCCCTGCCACTGCCCCTCCCCCATCTCATGTCAAATTCCTGTATACGTCAGAATGTGACCTTATTTGGAAACAAGGTCTTTATACAGGTATTCAGATTAAAATGAGATCATTAAAGTGAACAAACCCCCACTCGTCCTATGTGACTAGACACAGAAAGAGACGGAGAAAGGAAAGATGTAAAGACTCACAAGAAGCAACAAGACCAAGAAGCCCCAGGGCTGCCAGCAGCCAGGAGAGGCCTGGGCACATCCTCCTGCGGCCCAGAGGAACGATCCTGCCAGCGCCTTGGTCTCAGCCTCCAGCCTCCACAGCCCCAAGGAATTTTCTGTGGCTTAAGCTTGGTCCCCAGTAGATGAGCACCAAGAAGAGAAAACTGCCCTCCATCCATCCCCAAAACAGTCTGCCGAAGATATGTGGGGGTGAACGGATTTTATTTCAATTTTCATATGTTTTACCAAAGAAAAGTGGGAGATGATTTAAAGTACTCTCCAGGTCACTGCCAATATTTTGAATTTGCTTGTAGTTTGGTTCCAGCTTGGTATCTTTCTTCTCTGCTAGCATCTTTCTCCAAAGGCTGTCTCGGGGCTTGGATGAGCGCCTGGGTGCATCAGTTCTCAAGTCCGACCCAACCCTGTGCATAGTGGATGCCGGCGCAGATTTATGTAGACATTGTATAAAATGAGCCATGCTGCTTGATAACTTCCTTTTTCCCCTGGCTTATCTTGAGTGTTTCCTCCTATATCTAATATTTTTGCACTTCTGTACAGACCTGTCTCCAAATGTGGCATGATCCCCTTACCCAGTGCCCTTTTGTTAACCGTTTACACAATCCCCAGCTTTGCCCAGTTCCACCTGAGGCGGGGACAGATCTTTGATTTGGGTTTACTGAGTAGCTAAACCTGAACATACAAATCAAAGCATTATCCGGTGTGAAGCTTTGACGCCGACTCTAGTGACCCTGCCGAGAGGCTGCAATCTACCTCCTCCTGTTGCCAGACAGGGGCTCACTTCCCCACACCTCCCCAACATCTGCTGTTTTGCCTGCTATTGTTTGGACCAGTTGTATGGAGAGGAAACCCCAGAATCTCCTTTTCATTTGCACTTTGGACTTCTGATGTTTTTACAAGGTTTTTGTATTTCTTCAGTGAACTACGTTAATCATCCTCTGCCCGTTTTTGTCCACTGGTCAGTTCCTCTCATTGTTAGGGATTTAGCGGACTTGAAAGGGCAGCTGCAGATGGGCGCCCACAGCAGCTTCCTCCCCGCCCTTCTGACCCTCCTCCTCCTCCTCTCCCATCCCCCCAGAGCTTTCCTTTGCTCTCCAGGGAACCTTTGTCATTCAAACCGGCCCCTGCTTCCCAGGGCCCTGGGAAAGTCATCTCTCACCGCCCTCCCCACCTTTTTCTCCTTTGCCTCCGGAGCCCCACATTCTTGTAGTTCTCCCCACCTCTCTCCACGCCCTGCACGTCCTCCCTCGAAATTCTTCTCCGAGGCTCTAAGCCACAGGGGACCCTTACTAATTTAGAGCGGGATCCCGCCCCACCCCGCTTCTGGCTGAAAAGAGAAGTGGGAAGAAGTGAGGAGAGATTCAAAAGAGTAGCGTGGTTCCCAGGGGGATGACCTGGGAGAAAGAGGCCAGAGAGTGTGTGGTGGGGGAAAGAACCTGCCTGCTGTCTCTTTGACCTCTGAAGCCTTTCTAGGATAGCGCTTATATCCCAAATCCTCTTTGTCGTTGGTGGTGGTAATGGTTTTTTGCTGAGACAGGGTTTCTCTGTATAGCTTTGTGCCTTTCCTGGAACTCGCTTTGGAGACCAGGCTTGCCTCGAACTCACAGAGATCCGCCTGGCTCTGCCTCCCGAGTACTGGGATTAAAGGCGTGCGCCACCACCCGACCTCCCAAATCCTCTTGGTACAGACTCTCACATCACCTTATAGGGTTGTGAGGAGGGACAAAATCAACATCATCAGTAGATCATCCGGCACAAACAGGTGCACAGGACACCCACAAACCTCCTAGGGTTAGGATGGGCTTCTCCAGGCGAGGTGGGCCCTGGGAAGGTCAAATTTTCACTTGTTTAGAAAGAGGCAGAAAGAACAGCCTAGGTGAGGCTGGGAGGCCAGAGGTCCTGGTGGACAGAGCATCTGAGCATGATTTGGGGACACACGAGATGCCCTGCGATCCATGCAGTGAACAGGATTCCTGGTCTCAACTCCGCTCAGTCACCCATTGAAATCATCTGTAAGGCAGGCCAGCCTGAGCCAATGCTGCTGCCTGGCCTAGATCTTGGAGAGACAAACATGGACCTGACAGACATCTGAGCAAAGGGCACTCAGAGAGTGACGGAAACCGGGAGAAGCATCTGGTCTTGGGACGCAGACTTATCAGACTGACAGGGAGGGTAAGAAAAGAAGGTATCTCATGCAGAGGGAGTAGAATATCAAGTATGGCTTCTTTGTGCTATTCATGAGGGTGGCGCACAAGGGAAGCGAGGAATGAGGGGCCCCAAGGCCTGGACCCCAAAACTTGAGGCGAGGCATGCCAGAACACAATTTCACCAAGATCCGGCTGGAGGTGGCAGCAGCCAAGGGCTGGGCTGGGCTGTGTGAGGAGGGGGCGGGGAAGCAGCGAGGCCCGCGCCCCCTTGTCCCCAGTGCCGGGTCTCCGCCCTGGCCCGGACCGCACGTAGCGCTCGTAGGCTCCGCGCGCTGGGGCAGGTAACAAAGCCGCTAGTGTGGGGCGGGCGTCAGGGCTGGGCCAGGAGGAGGAGGAGGCAGGGGGATGGGGGTTGGGTGCAGGGGCCCAGGAGAGATCTGTAGCACCAGTCCCTGTCCTCCACCCGAGAAAGACGCCACGATCCTTGCATTCTGGAGGGATGGCCCAGGCCCAGATGCAGAAGGGGACTGAGCACAGGTCTCTAGGGAAACCCCACAACTCACAGCCCTGGGTTAGGTCGGCCAGCCAAGGGGTGAATTCGTGAGGGTCCTATCAGCACCCTCTCTTCAGTGGGAGGACCGGGACCGCCCCAGGCCTCTGGGCGGAATTGGATTGATGTGTACATTCTGGTGCTCACTGTGGAATGCCTTCCCGGGAGGCCATTAGTCTACCTGGATGAACGGGTTTCTAAGAGGCACAAGACTCTGAAGTCTTGTCCCAAACAAAGAATGGGGGAGGGATGGCGCTGATGAGGTTAAGAAGAGACCCAAGTCTTCCCAAGCTACCCACGACACCACCGCACGTCTCCATAGGATACCTCTATATGTGCTCACACAGGGCATGGTTAGAATTCCAGGCTGTGTCCACACCTGACTACACACACCAGCAAGTGGGTCATCAGCTACTGAACACTAGCCGAGCAGAGCTGGAGAGTGAACTCAGCATGACCCTTTGGGGTCATATCCCTTCCCCTTCCTGCCCACCTCCTGGCTTTTTGTTGGGTGGGAAGGGAGGTGGGCAACCCAGAGGCTGACAGAGGAAAACAAAAGTAATTTGGGAGAGAAAGTCTTTTGCTTCCAAGCAGCTGCCCTCTCCTAGGGCCTCACAGCCCAACTCACTTCAGAGTGACCTCCCATCCCCCACCAAAGCCACCAAATGTAGGTCAGCGGACCACCCAGGATAGGCTTTGAGGGCATAAGAGAAAAGGAAGCTGATCTCAACGGATGGGAGTGAGGGTGCCAGGAGATGGTGACTGCCTCTGTTTTCTCATGAGTATGGCGGCTGTGATGTGGGGTCCTGCCCTTCAGGACTGCTTTAGAGTTCACCATTCCCGGGGGTGGGGGGAGGGGGTGGCAGGCACCTACTCTTAGCCCCATCCTTGCAACCGAGGGGGTGGGGACGGGAGGTGGGGAGGACTCTAGTACCACACCACCTGGTGCAGTAGCTTATAGGTGAGCTAGAGGCTGCAGACCATACCCAGGTACTGGGGATGCTGTGGCCACTGCACAGACCAAGACTGTGGTGCAGCCCCTGCAGCTCAGGGTTCATGACCAGTATTTAAGAAAGAAGGAAGCTCCCATCACACGGAGCCAAAAACAAACAAAAACCGAATGTCTCAGACCATGGAGGCATTTGGAGAGAAAGTTGCTGCACGTGCAAGCTGAGGCTGTGGCAGAATGTCGCTGTTCTGACCCTGGTGCCCTGGCGCGGTCAGGCAGCGTCTTCCCTGGAATCAGGAAGCCCTTGAGTTCAGCTCCTGGCCCGAGACAGGACACACACAAGGGACCATGCTGTGATTTCTGAGCAGTCAGCACTCAGCACAGGTGCTGTGGTAACTCAGGCCCTCCTCCATCTTAGCCACCCCTGTGGTATACCGCAACTGAGACCAACAGACAAAAGCCTGCTTGAAGGCAGGCCTGGCCACCTCCTGGTTACATGTCCTTAGACAGCCCTTTCTTCCTCTAGACCTTGATGTTGTTATGTGTAAAAGAGACAAAACCGTCTTAGTTGCTTCTGAGGACTGGGGTTATGTGCAGCACTGCCCTTCCCCCTCAGCACCCTCTTCCCTACTCTCCTGGTTCCAAGCCTGTGGCCCTGCACTAGCAGGTCCTGATTCACAGGAGCTGCTGCCCTTGATCTCTGGGACCTCTGTCACTCAGGAACCCAGTATTGTCTAGCTCAGGATCAGTGGTAGAAGGCAAAGTTCACTGAATGCTAAGGGAAGAGTAAATCCCCTCTCCCCCGCCCCCAGCCTCACAGACACAGGGTTCTCTGTGTAGCTCTGGCTCTCCTAGAACTCACTTGTAGACTAGGCTGGTCTTGAACTCACAGAGATCTGCCTGCCTCTGCCTCTGCCTCTCTAGTGCTAGAATTAAAGGCATATGCCACCACCACCCTGAGAAAATATTTTCTTTTTCTTTTTTCCTTTTGGTTTTTCAAGACAGGGCTTCTCTGTGTATCCCCAGCCATCCTAGAACTCATGACACAGACCAGGTTGGTCTTGAACTTAGAGAGATCCACCTGCCTCTACCTCCTAAGTGGTGGAGCTAAAGGAGTGCGCCGCCGCCGCCACCCAGTGAGAAAACATTTTGTTAATTAGAAGGCAAATTAATTAAAGGCCTTTAATCCCAGCACTCGGAAGAACCAGGAGGATCTTTGTGAGTTTGAGGCCAGCCTGGGCTACAGAGTGAGATCCAGGATAGGCACAAAGCTACACAGAGAAACCCTGTCTCGAAAAACAAAAAAAAAAGGTTCAGGACCTGACTGTTATCCAAACACAGCGCCTGAGGAAGCTAAGAAAAGTTTTGGTAAATTGTCCATTTGGCAAATAAGGAAAGTGATGTCTAGCAGGTGACAGAAATGCCCAGCTGGACTCCAGCTGAAGTCTTCTAACTTCTTGTGAAAGAGGCCTCCATACCCTTCCTTGAGGCCATTCTTGTTTTACTTATTTGTTTATTGAGGGGTGTGTGTGTGTGTGTGTGTGTGTGTGTGTGTGTTCTCACTATAACTCAGCATGCCTCCCTGGATCCAAACACAGGGCCTGAGAAAGCTAAGAAGTTTTGGGCAAGGAGCCAGATGTGGCTTTCCAGTCCTGCAGTCTCTCAGGAGGGCTGGTGCTTGGCATACATAGGCACTGCTACTGGCTGCTGCTGCATGCGACCTGGAGCCAGCCACAAGTACCATGTGCCAGCACCAAGTACTAAGCTGAGCCATGCAGCGGCTGACCTGACAGTTTAAAATTTGTCTCATGCAATTAGAGAACGCTGCAGGTGCCCAGTAAAGACAGATTCAGATGGGGAAAAAACCTCTAAAGAGGTTACAATGTATTTTTTTTAAATATGCATAGGCTTAAAAGGGAAAAGAAAATGGGTATTGTCATAGAAAAAAATTATAAATGATGAGATAAAGTCTTTAAAGAGAGAAAAAAAATAATATAAAAAGGATAAGCCATGTAAAGATTAAAAAATACACAGAGTCTGGATCCTAAATGGTTCTTGCTCAATCCTAACAGCTGTCTCAGGAGAGGGGTTGAGAGGGTGCAGTGTCAACCAGGAGTCAGGGGAAGGCAAACAACAAACTCATTTATTTAATAATGGGAAAGGATTTATATACCCTCCTCCCAGTACCAAGGCTGTGTCTCAATCTGGTGGCATTGCATGGTCGTCCCTCATTGGCTGGGCATGATCAAGAACTCTGACAGCAATCAGGAACTCTTGACAGAGCCTGTTGCTAGGCCCAACTGATCCAGCCTCTCAGAATGCCTCTGTTGAAGTTTCCTAAGAATTCTGTATCCAGAACAGCTTCAAGGTTGCTGACTGAGATGATCCAGTCTCACAGACTATTCTAGCCAGGACTACAGATAAATCTTGTATTTTGCCATTGCACAGAGACTGGACAGCAAATGTAATGGCTAGTTTCCCCAGAACTTGACCATTATCTCAATTTTCTCAGGTTCCCTAAAGATGCCATCACCCACAGACAACAGGAAGCTGTCTAGAGAACACAACACCTACATTCTCAAGAGGTGGGTGGGTCGTTTTTGGTCATTCAGTGGGTTATGGATGTTTGTCATCGTTTAGGGGGATTGGTTACAAATAGCTAAACAAAGGAGAGTAGATTCCAGGATCTCTTTCTGAAGGGAAAAGGGGGGATATAGTATAGAAATGATGGGATAAAGAGGTGGATTTTTGAGTCTACTTTTGAACAATCACTAGTCTCAAACATTTTACATTGGTATGGATTTTTGTATATTGATACAAATTTAATGTTTTTTTTGTTATACTATATATATGTTTCTACTCTTGTTTAAGGTATTGTACTTATGCAGCTCATTTAACAATGTAATGTAAATTTCTAGCCCTTGAAAGTTATTATTATAAGCTATTTAGGATAATAAAGAAATTCAGGTTAGTAGTTAGTCACCTATTACAATCAAACTTGTAGTCATGCTAGATATGCTTTCAGGTCAAACAGAGATATAGTTTAGACAAGCAAGTAGTCTTCAAATACTTCAGAGATCTACTGAATATGGCATTTAAGATGTTTTAATAACATAAAGCTTCCATGACAATGAGACATGTCTGCTTCTGGCACAGCACCAATCTACTGCAGAAGATGATGGGCATTGAAAAACCTCCATATGGAGTTTGCTTGCTTTCTTTCTTCCTTTTTTTTTTCCTTTTGTTTTGTTTTGTTTTGTTTTGTTTGCTAGTTTGTTTTTCAAGACAGGGTTTCTCTGTGTAGCCCAGGAGCCTGTCCTGGAACTCACTTTGTAGACAGGGCTGGCCTCGAACTCACAGAGATCTGCCTGCCTCTGCCTCCTGAGTGCTGGGATTAAAGGAGTGCACCATCACCACCTGGTGGAGTTTGCTTTCTTTGTGACAAAAGTCAGTACTGGGCAAAAAGCTGCCCTTGCATCAACTGCTGACATCCAAATTGGACAAGCAGGACACAAAAGAAAGCAACTGCTGAACTTTGCCAAGACAAGGCAGGACAGTCCTTCAAAATTCCTGCTTCACAGAAAAGTCTGTCAGATATACTAGGCCTGTAGGCCAAAGATGGATGCCCAAACATTACAGAGGAACCTTGTGTGACTGTCCAGGCAACCAGCTGTTTCTGTCATTTCTAGTTTTGGAAGTTGCTTGCTCCGCACTTCCTGTTTATTCAGGTTATATTATATCCTTCTTGGGTATGTGATGGAGTTGAAGACTAGATAGTTATAATTATGGTTTTCTTTGTTACCAAATTAAAAAAAGAAACTCACAAAAGAGGTGTAAAGTGTATAAGGTTGCTAGACACAAAAGCTTAAATCATTTGTCTAAAAAAATGTTTTGAGGCCCATAAATAAATAAATAAATAAATAAATAAATAAATAAATAATAGTCTTGGGTTGATAATACAAATTAGGATAAAAAGTAAATTGGGGGGCTGAAGAGATGGTTCAGAGGTTAGGAGCACAGACTGCTCTTCCAGAGGTCCTGAGTTTAATTCCTAGCACCCACATGGTGGCTCACAACCATCTGTGATGAGATCTGGCACCCTCTTCTGTATACATAATAAATAATAAAATCTTTTTTTTTAAAAAAAAAGTAAATTAGGTACAAAATTTTGGACTCACCAAGATAGGATAGATAATGAAATATTTTTTTCTGAATTTGCCAAATGCAAATGAACTGGACATTTTGAATGTAATTCTTACCTGATAGTTTTTCTTATTGTTTATAGTTTTATGTGAGAGTTGAAAACTTTTCCTTTTTATTTAGACAAAAAGGGAAATGTTGTAAATAATCTTTTTGTTCCCTGTGAAGATGTGTCTTTGCCAAGGCGCCTTCTGATTGGTTTAATAAAGAGATGAATGGCCAATAGCTAGGCAGGAAGAGGTTAGGCAAGATTTCCAGGGAGAGGGAAGGAGAGGAGATGAATCTAGGTACAGGAGAGATACCAAAGGACACAGAGAGGAAACAAGAGGTGTAAGATAGAAGAGAGGTAAAAAGCCATGAAGCAAAACATAGATTAATATAAATGGGTTAATTTAAGTCATAAGAGCCAGTGGGATAAGCCTAAGCTATAGGCCCAGTTTTCATAATTAATAAGTTGCTGTGTCTTTTTTTGTGTGTGTGTGAGCTAGCAGCCCAAAGAAAAATCCACCTACGCCTCCCCTGCCATCAACCCTGACACTCCTATCAGAACACGCAAAGCACTTCCTCCTATGGCTTCAGTCATCACAAAGCAGCATGTGGATCGAGCATGTGGGTCCCCTTCTCTTCCCTCCAGTGACTGCCTTCTGCAGGGGCCCTGAGAGCCATGAATACACAGAGATGACTGAGGGCCGGAGTCAATGTGCATGCACTTTGAAAGCAGAGCTGTGACATCTATGCATGTAGGGCTATACAAGCCACTTGGCTGTGAACTTGCCCGCAGGTCCTAAAGGAGTTAAATCTTCGGAGCATGGTCTTCGGAACCAAAAGTCTGACATGCACCAGTCAGATGAATTGTGTAGGTAAGTTGACCTCTTTATGAGCCTCAGTTTCCTCATCTGTAATATGGGATCAATTGAGCGGATTCAATGAGAACAGAAGCAAGTGTCTGAATCCAGAGTAGAGAGGGCAAAGTTGCATCCTCCTGGACTCTGTCCCTACCTCTTTTCCTTCATCTCTTCTTCCTCCCCATCCTCCTTCCTCTCCATCATCCTTCTTCCACATCCTCCTTCCTCCTACCCTCCTTCCTCCCCCACCCTCAGATTCCTCTGCACTCCCAAAATGAAAGAAAGAATTGTGGACTAGGCATAGGGGTGCATGCCTTTAATCCCAGCACTCAGGAAGAAGCAGAGACCAGTGAATCTCTGTGAGTTTGAGGCCAGCCTGGTCTACACAGCAAGTTCCAGGCCAGCCAGAGCTACGTGGTGAGAACCTACCTCAAAAAAACAGAACTTCTCCCACAGTCCAGCGCCTATTATGAAATGTTATGGGAAGTCAAAAGTGGCATTCATACCAAATTTCTGAATCCTCTGAACATCCCCTTCTAGGACAAAAGATATCTTTTCCTGAACTGTCCATGCAAGCCCTAAAGGCCATTGCATGCATCGTTGAAAGAAAGGAGAGAGAAGAGAGCAAGTATATGCAGAGGAGACGGCGATGTGAAGACAAGCAGAGATTGAGTGATGTGGCCACAAGCTACGGAACATCTGCAGCCACCTGAACCTGGAAGAAGCAAAGAACAGTTTCTCCCACAGAGGTATGGAAGGGCGCAGGAGCCTGCTGCCACTTGCTTTCTATCCAACTTCCTCCTCTGTGGGGAAAGAACATTCCTGCTATTGTCGGGCACCCAGCAGGGCAACTGGTTCCAACAGCCACTGCACACTAAGATAGGTCTAGAGATCCCAGCAGCAAGCAACCAGTAATCTCCTGTCCCTCCCAAGCCAAACCTGGACCTAAGTAGGTACTCAGGCAACCACCAAGTCGGATCCTGATGGTGTGGAATATCTGTGTCAGGGCAAAGGGAGCTCTCTCCTCTGCCCTCCAAAGTTTGGCTGGAATAAACTGTCAAAGACAGATGGAAATAGGAGACAAGCTATACAAGCTTTTTAATATGCACGAAGAGACACATTCCAGTGTGGGGGAAAATCACAGGAGTGTGACTACCCAGTAGCCCAACCTGATTCCAAAGTTACAACAGTCTCTTTTCCCTACAGGGCAGGTGAGGACAAACTGGAGCCTCTAGGTCGTAGTCCTCAACCTTCCTAATGCTGCGACTCTTTACTACAGCCCCTCAGGGTGTGGTGACCCCAGCCATGAAATTATTCCGTTGCTACTTCGTGACTGTAATTTTGCTACTGCTATGAATTGTCATAAAAATATCTGATAGGCAGCCTATCTGATATGCAACTCCTGTGACTGACACCCCACTCCCCCTGCCCCTCCCCGCCCCAAGGGGTTGTGACCCACAGGTTGAGAACACTGTTTTAAAGGCCCAGTAAAAGAATCTGGGAGGGGCTCACAGGAGTGTGAGAACACAGAGTTCTTATGAGCTCAAGGCAAGAGAACAGGTAATGGATTGTAAATTATGCTGTTTGGGACCAAAACAGGGGACAAAAGTCTTTGACAGACTTCAGGCTTTCTTCCTGCAGATAGGCATTTATGGGCCTGCACTAGATGGTGAGATCTCAGAAGACTGAGGGCAACAGTTGTTTCCCTTTTGGTGGATCTGCACAGTTAGCTAAGAGAATTTTACAGACAGCCTTTCCCTGTGCTGAGAGAGAGAAGGGCCTTGACTTGGGGTATGCTCTGAGACCTCTCAGCACATCAAAGTGCCTGACTTTCTGGCATCTCTCCTGCCCAAGGACTACTTATTTTGGCTTAAAGTTGCCGTCTGTTCTGTGCCCTGCCTGCCTCATCTGGAATGAAGCGCTAATTTCCCTGGCCCACAGACCCCAGTGGGAGGTGAGAGCAGGCCATGCCAACTGGCACCGAGTACCGGCTAGTGGGGAAAAACCACTCATGGGGAAATCAGGAGGCCTTTATTTAATTTCACTTCTGCATTGAGATTCTGTGCTAATCAACTTAGCCAAGCCACTTAGCCTATCTAGATGTCTCTTCTCCACTGCCAAAGGCCCAGATTGTCTCATGTGATTTTTGTAGTCCCTGTTAGTTCTAACTGTGAATGAATAGGAGGAGGGAGAGGGTTTAGAAAAGAAAATGAGGGGTTGGGGATTTAGCACAATGGTAGAGCGCTTGCCTAGCAAGCGCAAGGCCCTGGGTTCGGTCCTCAGCTCCAGGGGGGAAAAAAAGAAAAAGAAAAGAAAATGAAGATCATTAATGCCAAATGGTAAACACATTCAGTTCTAAAAGCAGGTTTGACTCTTTCAGATGAAGAAACAGCAAACCTCAAAAACTGGGAGGGTGAGGTTGGAGTCAGAGGCGTTCATCACAGGTTCAGTCTCGTCAAGAGAGTTGGTTGGATCTGTCCACAACTTCAACTGCCAAATGAAGCACATTTGATCCATGGGACCCTTGTCCTCTGCCTTGGTCTGAGCGTTCATGTCCAAAATTCTGACGTTGAAGTGCTGGCCCCAGGGCGTGATATTAGCCAATAAGCATTGGGTCATGAGTCCCTTAGAGACTCCAGAATGTTAGTTAGCTAGAGACACCATGTGAGGACATTGCCAAGAAGATGTTATCTATGACTGAGGAAGAAGCCTGAACTAGACACACCCTGCTCCATGCCTGGATGGTGAATGTCCCAGCCTCCAGAACTATAAACAATTTCTGTTGCATATAAGCCATTTAGTCCATTCAAATGGACTATGTATCCTCTGCAGACAGAACAGTTAGACCAATGGGAACTGTCCAAGAACTGCCCAACAATCAGTGATGGAAGGAAAGATGAAATGGGCCAGATTAGATAGGAACTTGAACTGGAAAAATGTGATAGGAACACGGAGGCAGACACCATATCACAGGAGAGTCCAAAGAATGAGCCTGTGCAGCCGGTGACCAAGCAAAGAAACCAACGCAAGAGTTAGCACGGTGAATTTGGTGAAGCAAGCAGGAAACAGTGGAAAAGAAACATCAGATACAGGACTTTTCATCTAGAATATGTAAAGAACTCTTACAATTTAATAACAAGAAAACAACAAAAGTATTTGAATAGATATTACTATATCGGGGAAGATGTCTGAATGTCCAGTAGGTACCCAGATTCTTTTTTTTTTTTTTTTCCGTTTTTTGAGACAGGGTTTCTCTGTAGCTTTGGAGCCTGTCCTGGACTAGCTCTGCAGACCAGGCTGGCCTCAAACTTACAGAGATCCACCTGCCTCTGCCTCCCGAGTGCTGGGATTAAAGGTGTGCACCACCACCTCCCGGTCCCAGAAAGACTCTTAAGGGAGACTCCACTTTTGGTTGTTAATGGTCAGGTAATGGTGGTGGAGCCATTTTCTTCTGTGATGTAGCCACTGGTCAGTTGCCAATGCTCCAGCAAATAATCTAGTAACTAATCCTATACTTATGTGCATGCAACCAGCCCTAATTAAACTCAGTAGGTCACACACACAAGAAAGAGATATGAAGTCAGGCATGGTGGTGTACACCTTTAAACCTAGCACTTCAGAGGCAGAAGCAGGCAGGTCTCTGTGAGTTCAAGGCCAGTGTGGTTTATATAGTTAGAGTTCCAGGACAGCCAGGGCTACACAGAGGAACCCTGTCTTGGAAAAAAAAAAAAAAAAAAAAAAGAGGAGGAAGGGGAACTTGTTGAGAAGAAGTAGTCAGGTGGAATTAGGGGTAAAAGAGAGGGCAATGGGGTACATATGATCAAAACACATTATACACATATGAAGTTGTCAGAGAAATAAAAAAATGTTTACTAGAATATCTTTTATTTATTCTTTGACAAAAATCAGTGTACTTTGATCATATACACCTCCAACTTCCCAAGTATAGCTAAAAATCTCTCTCTCCCATTCCCGTTTTCTCCTTTTCTTTATTTCTTTCTTTGAGTTCAATTTGTGCTGCTTGTTGGGATGTTGGAATGTTGACTGATTTTGTTGACTTGACCTTGTCCAGGTAACCATAGCTATAGTGAGTTCGTGGAGTACAACAGTCATGTCATATTCAGAAGACAGTAGCTCACAGCATGCCTCTCCATTCTCTAGCTCTTACATTCTCTCCATGTACCCCACTGCAAAATTCCACGTGCCTTGGGGAGAACAGTGATACAGATGTCCCTGAAAAGCCCATAGTCACTTTTTCTCAGCACTCTGACCAGTTATGAGTCTCTGTATTAACTGCTGACCACTGCAGAGAGAAGCTTCTCTGGCCAAGACTGAGAACTTTCCTGATCGCTATACAAACACAAATATTTAGACGGTGGTTTGACATGTCCATTTAATAAGACAGAGGAGTAGGTCTTCTCTCTCTCCACCCCACATCTATGACCTCTCTAGACATAGATATCTAGTATTAGGCATGATTACCCTCCTGTGGAGCAAGGTCTCAAACTCAAGCCAAAAGCAGGTGGTTACCCCTGTAACATTCATGCGCTATGGCCCCAGTGGGCATATCTTGCCAGTCATGTCAGGATTATAGCAATAAAGGTTTCACTATTGGACAATACCATT